>NW_017670288.1:1133388-1163388 GCF_001879085.1 Nicotiana attenuata
AAATAAAAAAGCGACCAACCTTGGTCTATATTTTCCAAATTTTAAAATATAATATTTGGATTAGAGACCAAAGTTGGTCGCTTTTTTATGATTAATAATAAATTAAAAAAAACGTATTTTACATTTAGAGACCAACTTTGGTCGCCAAAATTATATTATTAAAATAATAAAGCGACCAAAGTTGGTCGCTATAGTCTTTACCCGGAATATTTGGTCCTTTACCTTAGAGACCAAAGTTGGTCGCTAATTAGCGACCAACTTTGGTCCCTAAAGTAAAGGGACCAGCTATATTGCGACCAGGCATGTTTGGTCGCTTTTTGGTCGCTTTTAGGCCTATAAGCGACCAACTTTGGTCGCTTTTTGTGGTCGCCCTTTACCGGATTTCTAGTAGTGCTGGAAGAACAGGTCCTGGAAAATGCTTTCGATTATACACTGCATATAACTACATGAATGATTTGGAAGATAACACAGTCCCTGAAATACAAAGGACCAACCTTGCAAATGTGGTGCTTTGTCTCAAGAACCTTGGGATTATTAACTTGGTGAATTTTGACTTCATGGATCCCCCACCGGCAGAAGCTATACTTAAAGCGCTGGAACTGCTCTTTGCACTTGGTGCGCTTAATAAGCTTGGCGAGTTAACAAAAATAGGTAGAAGAATGGCCGAGTTTCCCCTAGATCCCATGCTATCCAAGATGATTGTTGCGTCTGAAAAGTACAAGTGCTCTGATGAAATAATAAGTATTGCTGCAATGCTTTCTGTGGGGAATTCAATCTTCTATCGTCCAAAGGACAAACAAGTCCACGCAGACAATGCACGGATGAATTTTCATATGGGCAACGTGGGAGATCACATCGCTCTGCTAAATGTTTACAATTCCTGGAAGGAAACAAACTTTTCCACAGAGTGGTGCTACGAAAACTACATTCAGGTTAGAAGCTTGAAGAGAGCTAGGGATATCCGAGATCAATTGGAAGGCCTGCTAGAAAGAGTGGAAATTGAGTTGACTTCAAATATTAATGACCTGGAAGCTATAAAGAAGTCTATAGCATCAGGATTTTTCCCACACTCAGCAAGACTACAAAAAAACGGATTTTATCGAACTGTTAAAAATCCCCAGACAGTTTACATTCACCCTAGATCTGGTTTAGCACAGGGGCTTCCTAGATGGGTTGTCTACCACGAGCTGGTCCTGACGACTAAGGAGTACATTCGGCAGGTTACTGAACTGAAACCAGAATGGCTTGTAGAAATAGCTCCTCACTACTATCAGTTGAAAGATGTTGAAGACTCCTGCTCAAAGAAGATGCCTCGCGGAAGTGGCCGTGCATCTTAGGATCACCTCCTACTTTTGCAAAGAGCATGGTGGCTTATGCTAGGATTTGGAAATTTGCCCATTATACTGCTTGGTAGGAGGATTCTGCTAATTGAAAAAGCCCATTAACTGAAACGATTAGATAGCTGTATATAGGATTTTGTAGATTCTTCATTTTATTGGATTTTTGTAGATTTACGGCTGTAATTCTTTGTACGTGCCTCTTTCTGATGCATTATATTGCACGTCAGCATGAGAAAGTGCAACTGTCTAATTAATGAAATGCGAAAAAAAGTAGTAGTTCCACTGAATCTTGTGTTAAATGCTGTTAATTTAATACATTCTTGTTTGCCCACAGTCCAAAGTCTTCTGCACTAGATAAATTACCACAGCTGAGTGATCACATAGAGGTCTATTCTTATGCTATTTGCCTGTGGGTTCATCAACTACCTGAGGAATCCAAGAGTTGCTTATGTTCTTATTAGAATATTTGTCACTAAAAATTCTTTATGCTATTTGCCTGTGGGTTTATTATTCAAAAGAAAGAAAAAAAAAAGGAGTAATAGGGAGAATTTGGCAGCATGCAGGAGATAATAGAGCGATATAAGAGGCATACTAAAGACAAAGTTCAACCTGAAAACCAAGTTGGGGAACAGAATCTGCAGGTAATGCCTTGGATTTATGCCTCCTTCTTAGATTGAATTGACAAGCAATTAGTTTCGTGCAAAAAATTGAAAACGGCTTAATGTAGCTTACACAATAATGCAGCATATGCAGCATGAGGCAGCAAGTTTGATGAAGAAGATAGAGCTCCTTGAAGAATCTAAAAGGTTCAATCTCCAAAAGTCGTTTCTCTCCCTTTCCTTGTAAGTTGAAAGCCTTCTAAAACAAATAGAATTTGCATCAGGAAACTCTTAGGAGAAGGTCTGCAGTCCTGTACCCTTGGAGAACTACAACAGATAGAAAAACAATTGGAGCGGAGTGTCAGTACCATCCGAGCACGAAAGGTTTCTTCATAGAAGTCCAAGAAATGATCTGCTCTTATGAAGTTTTGGGTACTTGACATTTAATTTACTTTGCTTGTTCTTTTCAGATTCAAGTTTTTAAGGAACAAATTGAACGACTAAAAGAAAAGGTAAGACGACAGTTATTAATTTATTTTGAGCTGCAATTCCCATGAAGGTACACAGTAGTACACAGTAATATGAGTTCCAATTCATGCATAATGCAATCATTTAAAGAGTGAATTCAAGATAACTAGGATTGCAAAGTCGAAACAACTTACATATGGGCATGACTTTGTTGCATGTCAATGTCTCTGTCCATCAAACTGCTTTACTAGTTTATTTAATGCTTTCCTGTCTAACAAATCCAGGAAAAAATCCTTGCTTCTGAAAATGCAATACTGAGGGAGAAGGTATAATTTGTTTTCCTTAACCTCAACCTTAGTATAGTCTTCTTTCTTCAACTCTTGGACTTTATAATTCATTGTTGAGTATAAAATCATAGTAAAAGGCAAGTAATAGTTGTCCTATGCCTATGTTTTAGTTTGGTGACCTTCAACAGAGACAAGGATCAAGTGGAGAAAAGGAAGGTGAAGCTCTTTGTACAGAGAGTAGTGAAAAATCAGATGTGGAGACTGAATTGTTCATCGGACCACCCGAGTGCAGAATAAGGCGTCCCTTACAGAATTAATATTCAAGGGTATATAACCAATTGTGGAAATAGTCTTCATGCTAAATAATTGTGCATTTTTTAGCAAGCAACTAATAAGACATGTTTCTTAGGCGCAGCTGATGGATCTTTTGATCACTTCTGAGATGGTTTGTACTGGGATGTGTATTATATTTTCCTTTGATTGACACTCTTAATTAATAAGCTCCTCTCGCTATGAAATTAAGCACCTGTTTAGCTGCTTTCATATTTGCGGGATTATGTTCCCTGTCAGCTTCAGTTGAAATTAGAATGAAATTAGAGCGAAAACACTAGCCATGATGAATCTTTCAGATATTATAATTTGTGATAACAATATCAGAAGTGAATCTGTTAAAGTATTATTACCCAAGTTGCAAATGTTGAAGCACTAACCTTAGTGTAGTATCTGTGTCACGACCCGGATTTCCCACCATCGGCGGTCGTAATGGCGCCTACTGTTGGAGCTAGGCAAGCCAAACATTTAAACATTTTCGGATAACAACATAACAATAATAAAATACCGAGCCTTTAAATAAATGCGGAAGTCTTTTAAAACATAAATAACTGAAAACCCAAAAAATGCGGAAGTCTAATATTTCACTACCCAAGACTGGAGTCGCTATCTCGCGAACTACTAAAGAGTGCTACAAACAAGTCTGAATAGAGAAATACATAATGTCTGTCTCGGTACAATGAGAACAAACAGAAAATATGGAAAGGGACTTCGGCTTGCGAACGCCAGCTAGGCTACCTCGTAAGTTCCTCGACTGAAGAGGGCTCCCGATCAACTACTGCTGTGGTCCAAGAGCTGGTCCGGTACCGTAATCTGTGCAAAAAAAAGCACAGAAGTGTAGCATCAGCACAACCGACCCCATGTGCTGGTAAGTGCATGGCCTAACCCCGGCGAAGTAGTGACGAGGCTAGACAGGACTACCAAGACAACCTATGCAGATATTTATATACAAGTACTACAAAAAAAAATAACAGCGGAAAGTAATAATTAAGACTGGGAGGGGAGCATACTTTTGGGAATAACAGATAAAATAGAACGGTAGGAACAAATAAGGAAAACTACCACCAAATCTCTTCTAACACAGAATACGTGGTCGGCGTGCCACACGATCCCATTTCATAATATATAAGTGGTCGGCGTGCCACACGATCCCATTTCATAATATATATAAGTGGTCGGCGTGCCACACGATCCCATTTCATAATATATATATATATATATATATATATATATATATATATATATATATATAATGATTTCCCGGCAAGGGAGTACTAGTATCAATTCAACCATCCCGGCAAGGAGAATACAATAAACAGTTAATTCCCGGCAAGGGAGCAACAACAATCACTTACTCGTCCCGGCAAGGGAGTAATTACATCTCTTCCTCTTTCGTTCATTTCTTACGTCCTAATCATGTCATAATTCGAGCCAACGCTCCAAGGAGTTTACAAATCATATTTTCTCTTCATATTGTTCACATTATATCGAATCCATCGAGTAAACAAGGGTGAGTCACCACGGAATCCCACATAAGCACAAGTAAGGACTCACGGTCATGCTAGACACCGGTGTATAGATACTCGTCACCATGCCTATACACCGTACTCAATATTTAGCAATTAGCAAATAATACTCTAATCCTATTCCCTCAAGCCAAAGTTAGATCAAACACTTACCTCGAATGCTCCAAACTCAACTCAATCCTCTAATATAGCTTTACCCCTCGAATCCACCACCAAACCGCTCGAATCTAATCACAAATTACTTGAATGTATTAACAAATGCTATTTGAATCAATTTGAATGCATGAAAATAAAATTTCCCAAAGTTTGTTCAAAAATTCCCAAAATGCCCCCGGGCCCACGTGGTCAAAACCCGACTACCCATTTCCCCATGAACTCAAATATATATGTTATTTTGGAATCAGACCTCAAATTGAGGTCCAAAACCCCCAAATTTAGGAACCCTAGTTCTACCCTAAATTCCCAAATTCCCCCATTAAAATCTTTGTTTTGAAGTTGAAATTATGTTTAAAGATGTTAAGGAGTAAAGAAAATAAGTTAGAAATCACTTACCAATCGTTTTGAAGAAGTAGAATCGCTTGGAAAATCGCCTCTTATGTTTTGGGTTTTGAAAAAGTAAAAAATGACTGAAAATCACGACTTTATATACTGTACTGGAGACCCGGCGCGGACCGCACAAAAATGCCCCGCGGCCGCGCCGAGGAAGGGAGGGAAAACGACTCTCTGAACCTACCCAGCATGGACCGCACTGATTTGGTGCGCGGCCGCGCTGGTTGGAATGGACCAAAATTCCCACTCTCTGAATCTCCCAGCGCGGACCGCGCTGATATGGCACGCGGCCGCGCTGGGCGACCTAGGACTACTGGCCCTCTGAACCTAGCCACGCGGACCGCGCAAAAATGCACCGCGGCCGCACGACTTCCAGCGCGGACCCCGTGGAGATGATCGCGGCCGCGCTGGGGGCCTGCAACACCTGGACCTGCAAATTTCTGATACTTTTAAGTCCAAGACCCTCCCGGGACCCACTCAAAACTCACCCGAGCCCTCGGGGCTCCAAACCAAACATGCACATAACTCCAAAAACATCCTACGGATTCATCCGTGCGATCAAATCGCCAAAACAACATCGAATTAGGCCTCAAGACCCATGATTTCCTTCCAATTTCCATGAAACATCAAATTTTACTACCTCTAGCTCAAAACACGTCAAATGACGTCCAAATCTAACCAAACTTCACAGCAGTTGCTTAACTCATATTTAAGACTTGTGCCGGGCGTCGGAACCAAAATACGAACCCAACAGCACAGTCTTCTAAATAAATAACACTTTCCAATTCTTTAATTATTTCCAGGAAACAAATTTCACGTAAAAATTCATTCCTCAGACTCGGGACCTCGGAATTTTATTCCGGGCACACCCCCAAGTCTCATATTTTCCTACGGACCCTCTGGGACTGTCGAATCACGAGTCCGGGTCCGTTTGCCCAGAACGTTGACCGAAGTCAAACTTAATCAATTAAAACATCAAAATTTTATTCTCTTTCTCACAAATTCATATTTAAACGTTTCGGCTACGCGCCCGGACTGCGCACACAAATTCGAGGCAACCCCTAAGTGAGATTTTCACGGTCTCAGAAATACAGAGTGAGTAGGAATACAGGTGATGACCCCTTTGGGTCGTCACAATCTGCAGCCCTCTCTCCCTTCATTTACCATCACAAGCTTAAGATTCTGGTAGAAAAGTTCAGTCATTACAGCAATGTCATCAAATGCAATTGCCAGGTAAGCGCAAGAGGACTTTTACTGCTTACTCAAGATTTAAATTGTTTGTAAGCTGCATTTATCCTAATAATGTCAGCTAATTGGTTTCAAATGCTCGTGATGCCTTTTCGAGCAGCCTCTGCTTGATGACAATACTTAGATTTGAGTCATAAGAAAGAATGCACCCTGAATTCTTGGCAACATCCAGTGCAGCAAAACTGAGACTTTTGCCTAAAAAGAAGTAAAATATGATCATTCCTTTTAAGACATCTTTCAAACAATTAGTATTAGTTCTCAGCACAAAGAAACACATGGAGTAAATTTTTTAACCTTGTGAGTGAGATCTTTGTCCAGCTCTGCTTCAGTAAGGAGCGCGAAAAAGAAAAAAAAATTAACTTTCTCTATCTCTCACCATCTTATCTTAAGTTGACAAAGGCCAACACTGTCCTTCCATGGGGATTAAAACGCATATGACCAAATTCATCTTCTCCTACCTGAAACAAAGAAGAAATCTTCCTAATTAACTTGGGTAAACTTTGAAAAACCTCTTGAATTAGAAATAGAGAACCATAAGACTGGTTGAGCCAGAACATCATAGAGTCCGTAACAACAGGTTTGGGCATATTAAACACATAATGGCTGATAATTGGTGCAGACTAAAATAAATAAATAAATAAATAAAAGGTCTTCTCTGACAGTATAAGCTCAAAGACAAAGCAAACAATAGTATCTTCTACATTCTTGGCTCGAGTTTCGCTGTCAATCGTGAAATAAATATGTGCTTGGCTCAAAAAGATGCAGGTCTCTATAAGTGAAGATTGCTTCCGTTAATTGCATAACAGAAAATTACCTTGACTACCAACTGCAACATTGGCAGGAGTTTGTCCCCAAGGGACGGCCCAATGGGTTTGGAGGGAGTTGTCCACACGGACGACGAGTGTTCGATCCACCCTCAATGCCCTTTGGGTTTGGGTCTGAGCCTGTCGCACGAGACTTGTCTAGTGCGGTTTATATTCCCTGTGTGGTTTGCAGGCTACTACACGGTGGGGGTTTACCCAGTGCGCACAGAGTGTTCACCACAGAGTGCTCACCGAAGGGAGTAAGCAGCCTTACCCTTCATTTCTGGATGTACCCTCCATTTCTGGATGAGGTTGTTTCCACGGCTTGAACCCGTAACCTGCCGGTCGCATGACAGCAACTTTACCAGTTACACCAAGACTGCCCTTCTTGTTGGGACACTGGAATGTTGAAAATATTCTAAATCAGTAACATATTGCTCAATATACGATAGCCATGAATTCGAGCAAATGATATTTTAAGACTTAAGTTTTGATTAACCATACCTGGATGTGTAGATTACATAATATGAGTTGCTAAAACTTCCTTATCATAAACTTTCTTCCATTGTCTGGTCAAAGGACTTAATTGACACAGAGAACTTGCTCTGTTAAGTTTTGCCAACTTTAGTTGGTCTAAAATAGAAAAAGATTAATTCGTAATGAAACTTTTGTTCCTTTTTCTCTCACCTTTAATTAGTTGTCCTCTGAACGAAAAAGAGAAGAAAAGAAAATAATAAAAACTTTGTGGGAAGTTATATAGGGAAATGTTAAGAATAGTTTGATCCGGTAACACTAACATCCCCTATGTTTGTGATATCACATTTACCTCCCTTATTTTTATTTTTTTCGTTGGGTAATAATACTTTTATAATATTCCAAAATTGTCCTTATGGCCCTTCATTATTGAACACTAAATTTGTAAAATAACCTGACTGCCGCAAATCCTTGTCACAAAAATGAAAAATTGTCTTTCGACAGTTACTGATCCTGGTATCTCACTCAATTCTTCACATGGATTCTACGTCTCTTGAGTTCTCTAATTTCTGGTTAAAAATTTCGTTCACCTTCTTTGAATTTCATCACGAGTTATCCCTCTTCTACGGTTGTTAATGGAGGAATTGCAGTGGTGAATCAATGGTTTGGAGCAAAAGATGACATGATCCCTCCTTGCTCAAATTCAATTTTGGCATCTAGATTTAGACAATATAGAGAAGAACTCAGCGGTCATGCCTCATCCTGGAAAAGAATAGACAAACAGATGAATGTCAAACACATGAAACAATGTCTCTCTTAGTGAAAGTAGATCGTTTGTGTTTCTGCCAATTAATTTTTTATCTCTAAGAATGCAATGAGCATACGGATCAAAAGGTACAAGGTTAATCTTGATTTTGATATGCGAGTTTCCATAGACCTAGGCCTAATTCCATCGATGAATCATTCGAGAACGAATTTAGCGAGACTAATCTAATCTTATTCAACAACCTTATATGGGAATTAGGGCAAAGCCTGGGGCGGTCTCTGCCGTGTGTCTACGGCAGATCCGATCAGTCTCGTGATCGCAGAAGCCTTTTCCGATGTTGAAATGTACCGTCACGACAACTCAATTTGTCCGGTAAACTACTCGGGGCTCCCCATGGTTTAGGAAAAGGAGTTTTTCCTATATCAATCGTTTTTTGCTTTTAGATATATGGAACATAGCTCGGTATGTAAACCTCCTGGTTCATGAGAGGGTTGTTTTTCTATTAATAAGGGCCACAAGGACAATGGTCTACATCAGTCCCATTTAATTGTATGCCTTACTCCAAGAGCCGCTAACTCTCTATCCTTAATTTAGTACTCCTTTTAATTCTATTTTTCTGTGCATTTAATTTAATTCTATTCTTCTGCAGTTGAGCTTTAGAGCTATAGAAATGATTGAAAATTAATCACCCTATTTGTGTTATTAGGCCAAACCTCTGAAATATTACCTTAAATTTTTTGACTTTATCACATACTTCACACGTCATTTGCTTTTGTTTAGTCAAACTATGCATTACCAATTAAAATGGGAAAGTGTATAAAGTTAAACAGGAACACTTGCTCAAATTATACATTATATGACAAGCACTTCAAATCATAAATATGTCACCGAGTTTTTAGTCTCGAAAAACTGGAAGCAAAAACATATACTATATCCAGAAGCTAAGTGGGAATTAGAAATCAAAGGCCCCAACCATGGATGATATTACTCTCAACAGCCATGGTCCTTGACCCTGAGGCTCCTTCTGCAGCCATATAGTGATGATACCTGTTCGCAAAACAACGCATTCTACATAAAATTCCCTTCAGATGATACGAAAATATTGATCCGGGGTTCTGTCAACTCCTACCAGTATATATATATATATATGCTTGGCCGCCCTATAGTAAAAGAAAGCGAAGTTGGAAATTTAAGTTAAAGGTAAATTGATGAAATGTAGGTATACCCTATTTGAAGTACTGGATCAGGTTCACATTCCATGTGATTTGATTGAGAGGGGTGGACAGCGAAACTGCTGCTTCCAGCTGATGCATTACAGGTCCATGGAAATGGAAGAGCTCTAAGTCCTTGTCCTTCTGCCTCTAGCTGCCAATATAAGAAAACAAACTCTTCATTACTATATATGAATATACAGACTCCACAAAGCAGCAGATATATTTCTCAAGTTTGAATGAATACCGATGATAGTTCTAGAGAAACCTTAATCTTCAGTTGCTTGTTCACATCACCAAGTTGACGCTCCTGACAACATAATCAATTATCATGTCAAAATAGATAATTACAGCGTAGTTCTCCATTTCTTTTACATGAATTGTGGTCCTCACCTACCCTGCTAACTCAGAACACCTAATAATCTTTATGAACTGGCTTAACTTATGCGGATGATATTGTAATTTTCTGTGGAGGTAACTATGACACAATCAATCTCATTAAGAAGCGTATTGATAGATATGAAAAGGCATCTAGCCAGAAAGTTAACAATGACAAGAGTTTCTTTATCACAGCTCCTCATACTTGTGCAAACCGAATCAACAGAATTAGAGATGCAACTGGATTTATGGATAAGTCTTTCCCATTTGTCTGTCTATCTATCTATCTATCTATCTATCTATCTATCTATCTATCTGGGATGCCCTATCTATTTTGGGAGAAAGACTAGCAATCTTTTTGATGGAATGCTCTCTAAAATTGTCAAAAAGCTCAATGGATGGCGGGGCAATATGATGTCTCCTGGAGGGAGGATGATCTTGATTAAACATGTCCTCCTATCTCTCCCTTCTTATATGTTGTCTGCTATGAACTCTCTCCTAAAGGAATTACTAAAGCACTTTGCTAAGTTCTTTTGGGGGTCTAATGAAGGTAAAAATAAATATAATTGGAGTTTATGACACAATGTTTGTCTACCCAAAGACGAGGGTGGAGTTAAAGTCTGGAAAATGGATGATATCATTGACACTCTTAGCATCAAAAGATGGTGGAGATTCAGAACTCAGCATTCCTTTTTTGGGCCAATTTTCTCAAGAATAAATATTGTAAAAGAGCTCATCTGGTGAGCAAAAGGTCAAGTCCAGCTGATTCTCACATATAAAAAAATATGTTAAGGATCAGAGTCAAAGCGGAGCATAATATCATATGGGAAGTTCAAAAAGGCAACTGTAGTTTTTGGTGGGATAATTGGACCAGTAAAGGAGCATTAGCCAATCTTTTGCAGGGAGGTAGTAGATCAACCAAACTACATGTGAAGCAGTTTATGCAAAATGAAGAATGGAATATCGACAAGCTTAATGAAGTCCTCCCTGGTCATCTTACTGATTTCATTGTTCAATTGGATATTGGTGATCTAAAAGAGGAAGATTTTCCTGTTTGGAATATTTCTGATAATGGGCATTTCTCTTCTAATTCTGCTTGGCGATCTACTAGATTTAAAAAGCAAAAAAATAATTTCATAAGCAAAATCTGGCATAACTCTTTCCCTTCCAAAATCACTATTATTACTTGGAGACTTTTTAAAAATAAATTGTCTTTTGATAATGTTATAGGCAGATTTGGCACTAATATCATTTCCAGATATTCTTGTTGTCTTTCTGCGCAGATAGAGACAACTCAGCATGTTCTTAACAATAGCAATGCAGCAAACTTCATTTGGAATTCCATTGGAAATTCACTTCGAATCAAGCATCAACAAGAACATGTAATTGCTACCTACAAGAGATGGTGGGAGACGAATGCCAACAATAGAGTTCATAAACAAATCCTCTAGATAAACCCCATGGTCATCTGTTGGGAAATCTGGAAGCAGAGAAATGCGTGTAGATATGAAAAGCAGAAGAAATTTCAACTCAATACCATGAAACACCAAAGCATTTGGACATTAAAAGCAGTCATCTCCAAATTTATTCCAGGTGAATTTGCTCAACTTGATTGGCGTTCATTGTGTGAGAGAATAGAGAGACTCAAGCCATTGCAAAAATGGATGCAAGTTATATTGGAACCTCCTATGCCGGGAAATGTCAAAGTCAACACCGATGGTAGCTTTAGCCAGGAAAGTGGAAAAGTCGGCATTAGAGGGGTGGTAAGGTACTGCCATGGCGACCTTATAATGTCCTTTTCAGTGCCCATAAATTGTGTTAGTAACAATATGGCGGAGGCTAAAGCGACTGAGTTTGGAGGGAAATGTTATAGCTAAAATGGATACACTAATTTTTCTCTTGAACTTGACTCTATGATTATTGTCGAGATGCTTACAGAAAAAGACACTAACAACTTGAAGATCGAGATGGTGATTGACAGAACCTCTAACATTATTCAACATGCTAGAACTAATGTAAAGCATTGTTTCAGAGAAGGCAATCAGGTAGCCGATTGTCTCGAAAAGTTGGCTCCAACTACAAATCAGAGAGTATTCCACTCATTCCAACAACTTCCTAATCGTGTAAAAGGCCCTTGCTTGTTAGATAAATGGCAACTTCCTAGCATAAGGACGAAGTATGAAAAATCTAATTTTTTTGTCAGTTAATGTACATAGATTTTCTGAGGAAGGAGGGCTTATGTATGAACCTCCTATCATGTTCTTTTTGGGGTTATGGTATCACCTCTATTGTATTTTTCTGAGGTAAGGTCCAACCCCGCTCGTTTCGCTTTTTTGGAATATAACTCAACCCAGACTACTGTTTCAGAAATTTTCAAAAAAAAAAAATATTGTATTATTAAATATAAGTTTCAATGATAAAAAATAATATATTACTATTAGTGCAGGATCATAAGGGATAAAACAAAGGAATCAAGTAGCCCTATCATAAGTATGAAATAAGTAAAAGATTTATCAATGGGAGCAAGTAAGGAAAGAGAATGATGGAAACTCTAGAAGCAAAGGAAAGGTATCAATGATTAGAGACAAAAAAGGAAGAATCAGCGGAGATCCGGAAGAAGAATCAATCAATGATTTGATAGATGATTGACAGAAGTTATTATAGGAAGGTCCCAAATCAAAGGAAAATGAGATTGCGAAGCTATGCACGGGAGATCGTTAAAGCCCAGAATCAAGGGATCCAACGTTGATTGCTCAAGTAACGGAAAGATCCGCCTAGCAGAGGAAAAGTCTATCAAGGCCACAAGTCAAGAAAGATCAATGGAAAGTTCACCCTATTCTTGGAAAGAATCAATTTATGATTCCTTTCAAGGATCAACTCCCTTGGGTTTGTAATCTCTCAAGATTCACGTCAATCAAGAGTCAAGAAGGCCTCACGGAATATATATACATCTGTTCTAGGCTTGAAACAGACATACTTTGAACGAACCACTATCACTCTTTTTGTTCTACTCCAAACAAGCATTGTAGTTCTCTTTAGATCTGTTGTGTAATTAGTGAGAGAAGAAAAAGAAATAAACCCTGGTGAGGCATTGTATCAAGGAAAGAGAAGTGACATGGTGACTAAGTTGTTGGTGTAAAGCTACATCAACTATCTCGTAATCGAAAAACTTCAAATACTAAAAGAGAGCACACTTGCAACCCAAGGGGACTGAACGTAGGATTCACATCGAATCCGAACCAGTATAAAAATCCTGATGTATTTAACTTAATTTCTGCTTTACTTTTATTATTTTCTTATATCCAGTCGACTAATTGGTAAACTAATCAACTATTTAAAATAAAAAGAACCATCAACAATTTTTCCCCTCTTGTACTTTCAGGTATGTCTATTGATAAAACCAGTTCCAAGCTGTATTTCGTTCCACTCTCCTCACACTCTTACTTTCCAATCTATTTGACTCGTTGATTGTAGTTCTTTAGGTGGTACCTTTAGTCACTAATTTCCTTGAGAAGGGACATCATAAACTAGGCGAGACTTAAAGGCAGTAAAAACAATCATCTAGCAAATTCAACTTTTACTTTTGCATCCTTTTATAACAAATTTATTTTGTGATAATTAGGAAAAATTATATTTCTAATTTGTTTGTACTGATCAAAGTAAAGTTTGTCTTTCTGCTTGACTTACCTTTCTACGAAGCTCCTCCATTTGTTCCGCCATTATTTGCGTCTACAAAGAGAAAACAATGCTTATTACCAATAAATAAAAATATTTACAGCTCTACATATTATATGAAAAAATGATAAAGATGGCAATATTACAAGCCAAATTAGAACAATAGCTAATTGCGCGTGATGATTTAAAAACATATTGATACATTTAAATTTTTCCAGTATTTTCTTATTTGAAATTTTTTGGTCCTTTGATTCGTGTATTCTCGTTGCTTATACCTTTCTTGTAACTGGATGGTGTTTCTTTATGTTCAAACATAATCTTAAGGAATAACTTTGGCCTTTTTTTAGTCTAACCAAATCTAAATATTGTAGATATAACAAACAAAGATTTAGTTGAAAAAAAGGAAATGAAGCAAAAACATTAATTACTTTGAAAACAATGTAATACCTTTCTTTGCCTAGCTTGTGCAAGTGCACCTTCAAGTTGTTTTTCAAGATTTTGCAACTCCTTCAGACTCAGTGGCCCAAGATCTTCACCAAGCAAGTGCCTTGATGCATCAAAATAAAATCTCAGAAATTTCGACAATATTTTTTTTCCAAGGATAGTCACGAAATTATTTTTTTTAATCTTCAGTGTGCTACATTTATGTACAACATAAGGTGCCAAGATGTGTCTGAATAAGCAATTGACATAACCTTTGAGTTCGTTGAAGGGCTTCAAATTTGGCCTTTAGTTTTGAGACCTCTTGGTACCAGCTCTAAGTTTACAACGAAAACAAATTATGCTTAGGAAAGACCATAAATTATGATAGGCCAATTGATTAATTATATTGGTGCGAAACAAACCTGTGTTTCTCTCTCACCGCAGTTGTCTTGAGGATTAAGGCAACAACGTTGATATCGCTCAAGGGTTTTAGTGATACTGCATGCCAACAGAAAAAAACACAATATTCAAAGTCTAAACCATACATGTTACTACAATTTATAATATGTTATTACAATTAATAAAATAGCTACAAAATGTTCTTGACAAACTCCAAGAAAATGCCAGCTAACAGATTGCTAAGTTATTACTCTGAACAATACTTAATTCTCCTAAAAGGAATTTAGCAGCTACAAATTACAAGTATTATTAGATAACACATGGAGAGACATTAACATACACCATGTCCATGATTTACAGAGAGGACTTTAACTTCTGTCCGTGCTAAGTGGAACTAATAACTTGAATAATAAGGCAGGTAATATGATACTACATGTTAAAACAGTCGTTTGGTTGGGAAATAAGTTATCCTATGATTAGTTATCCCGGGACGATTAGTTATCCCATCCTCCCATAGGGACAAAAAAATACTACAATCCCGGGATAATTAATGATGGAATAACTTCTTTTCCCAACCAAACGACCCGTAATAGTATTACTATTAAAATATTATATCTTGTTCAAAATGATATAAAATTTTATTACATTGTCAGTGCATATAAGTTAAATCGCACAGAGATGCCATACAGTACAGCCTCTAGCACCTAACAGAAACTGTCACACAGATATCCTGAATTAAGCCAGTAGAATCTAAAAATTAAGAGTCCTAAATCACAAGTAACCATTGATACTTTCTGCCACAATTTTGAAGAATGAATAAAATGTTAAATTGGAATCTTTCCTGCACATTATAGCCATGCAAAGACAAATCTTAATCTATATTTTGAGTAAAAAGACTATTTCCCTTAACCAAAAGCAAATTTTCTTTTTTTAAAAAAAAAATTCTAGGTTGTTCTTTGTTTTTTCTGTTTTTTCTTCTTTTCTGCCAAAAATTAAGAAATATGAATCATTTTCTCTTGGATGAGCAACAAAAAGTTCTTACTTAAAAAGGAAAATTATTTTGGCTCTTTCTATACTCACGACTCAATAATATGTATTGGTAGATGCCTAGATGGAGCTTGTACCAAGCTTTCCACTACCATATTCAGCACATCTTCAAGATAATAAAATTAAACTATACTTAAGCTAATGCCATTTAACAATCTACCACCAACCTTAAACAAAAAAGGTAAAAAAACAAACAAATAAAAACTCTGAAAGAAAAGAAAACTATTGAATATACAATGGGAAAAAAGGAGCATAAACAGCAGAAGGAGAAAACAGTAAAGGCAAAAAGCTAGAAGAGAGTACATACGGAGTTGGGGGAGAAGAGGGACAAGTGAAAGATACATGATGACATGCCAAAGGGTTAAAATGGCAAAGTTTTCTCATTTCTATTCATTTACTCCATTTATTTTATTGGCCATAAGTACAGCAGGAGGGGTTGTCTTTTTGCTTCTTCCAACCTTCTATATTTGGAAAGTGGAAAAAGAAATTCATTTTGCAATTCCTTAAGCATTATTAGAAACATAAACAAAACCATTTAGACATTATATTAGTAAGGATCTATATCCTTTTGTACTTAAATGTAAGGATCAGATTATCTTTTTGCCTTCACTAACAAAGATAATGATATTTTCTCCATACAAAACCCTAATTCTAAACAAAAGTGATGGTAGTAGTTGTGATTATGAAGACAAGAATATTTTTGTCCGCCACTACAGATCTACAATATCAGATAGGGGAAAGGAGAAATCAAATAAGAAAAAAAGTAATCAACATCAATACAAAATAAAGTAGAAGATAAGTTTACTTGGATTTACCCCAAGACATTGATGAAACTCTTGGATATATACAAGTTAGAAAATCAGAGATATTATCAAGATGCCAAAAAGAAAGAAGCAATATTTTCAACAAAAACATTCTTGAACTATACAAAACGAGAATAAAGAAATGATGTCAAAAATGTGAAGAAAATGAAAAACCATAGTATATGCAAAGAAAACCTGCACTGCCACTGAAGAGGAAAGAAAACATAAACAAAAGGATGAAAAGAAGGACATTCAGTGAGAAGTAAATTAAAAGGGGTTGGATGGGAATAAAAGTACTCAGTTTCATCACTTCATGAGCTGGAAGAAAAATTGCTAATATATGGAAAAGCTCAAGAATCTAAGGCTCAGTTATACAAAGAAGTTTCATAAAAATGGGAAGATAAAAGAAATGTTGATGGATCAGTTCTTGGGGTTTGGGAATTGAAAAAGAAAACACCTTTTCTTACATAGAAAGAAGCATCAGATCATACTACCTGCAAGAGTACTGATAAATGTAAATCTCGCATATGAACAAATTCCCTTCTCACAGGCATGCCACTGTGCAGTGCACGATGCTTCCTTTTACACAATGGATTTAGTTATACAGAAAATAAAAACTATGAGTATGGTAGCAGAAATCAGTGAAGAGACCCCAAGATCTAAGGATGAAAAGGTAAGAAGACAAAGTTTAAAGCTTTCTGATATTTTAGAACCATTGGAGTAATAAGTGCTCCCAAAAACTGCAAAAGCATTAAAGAAAAATAAGAGAGCAATTTAAGTTGGAGGAGAGAGATAAAAAGAAAAAGGAAGGGAATTAATTAATAGTAGTAGGAACAAAATGGAGAGAAACCCTAGATCTTTGCACAGTTGTCCATCTGAAGCACATACACTTAACAACCTCGTCATCAGTCCTTACTCTCTGATCTTTTAATTTGTTTTTGTGGAAGCTCTCAAACCATATATTGAAACGTGTCAATTCCCCATTGGTAAAATCTACTCATATAGATCATCACATGGTTTTGATCAAACATACAACTGAGTAAAAGAAAGAAAACTCAAGAGAGATCCAAATCTGAAAAACAAAAAAACTTAAGAGACAATAGATAAAATAAGTTGGTGTTTCTATAAAGCACTGCAAAAGCCAATACCAATTTAGGAAGTTCAGTTCTCCAAAAAGAAAAGTCAGACTAATTATGTTAGGCTTAAACTCACTCCCGCATAAACTAAAAACACAACACAAAACCCACCCCCAGATGAAAACAAACATAAAGTTGTAATCTTTTTTGATTTAAAGAGAAACCCATATCAAGAATTAGCCATTAAAAACCATACAAGTAAACTTGACACACATATCCATGTATAAAACAGTTCAAAAAAGCTTAGTAGATATTATACCCTGAACTACCAAACTCATAAAGCTTTCCACGACTAGAGAAGATTATGAGAGCAACTTCAGCATCACATAGCACTGAAAGTTCATAAGCTTTCTTCAGCAAACCATTCCTACGCTTAGAGAAAGTTACTTGACGATTGATTTTGTTCTCTATTCTCTTTAACTCTACTCTTCCTCTCCCCATTTTTCTTTCTTTGTTTCTCAAAGAAAGAGAGCTATGAGGATATGAAGGCAACCTTGGTATAAGGAGAATTATGTTATGAGTAATGAATAGGAAAACAAGGAGAGGTGGGGATAGCAATAAAGTAAGGGTATGTACTACAAATTTCTTTCTCCCTTATAAATGTGGAAGCTGAGTAAGAGGCTCAATCTTTGATCTCCTCTAGCAAGAAAATAGTAACCTAATAATTCTTCTTTTGCTTCATTCTCCCTTTCACCTTTTTTTCCCTTTTTTTAAAGAAAAAATCCTCTATTGACTGTCTAAAAAAATTTTGCTCTATTGTTTCCTAAAACACTCTTTTCTTGTAGTTGTGAGAAACTTTGTTACCTTCTCTTTTGGGGTAAAAAAAACCTGGCCACAGACTACTATAGTAATTTTTTTCATGAGAAGCTGAATTGAAGGGAGGAGGGACCTTTCAAAATGATGATGGAAAAAAGGAAAAAAGAGAATACGTGGTCCAAGAATTAGGTTCAATGAATTCAAAAGCTCCAAATATCAGATAGTTTCTGTTCAATTATGTGAAGACATAACAAAGTTTGATGGTAGCAGCCAACTAATATTTTGGGACCATTTTATTAATTGTTGAGAGACAAAGGCTCCCATCAAATGTACTCATTTATTCAAGATTCGTCAATGATATATATTATATTTTATTTTCCAAAATGATCATAATTTCTTTAGGAGTTTAATAAGTTCATATAAATGGGATATTTGTTTAGAACTCATACCAATAATCAAATGTGGTTGGGTGCATTAGGGAAGATCAAGAATTGCTCACAGAGGTTTTAATTATCTAAAAATATAAAGAACCTAGCTTTTTCTATTTATGCCTAGTGATAGCAAAGGGTTGTTAATGAAGAACTTGTCTTGTAGTACGAATTATTTGGGAATTCCTAAGTGATAGTGGCTAACCAAGATTTGCCTATCAATTAAAGGAATAATAAATCTTAATCAAAATGGACATGTTAGCTTTAACAGAAATATTTGAACGTGGTGCATATGTTGCCCCTTTTTCTTGTATATTCCCTTTTTTTTAATGAAACTATGGTGTTCAAACGAGTTTGTGTGCACCTCCACTAATTTTACCGTGTCCCAGATACCTATAGCAATAAGTAATTGTCTATAATAATCCTGATTTGATAACTTAAAACTATAGTAAATTAACCTTCTATATTCTATTAAAATAACCTAATAGTAACACAAGATTTACAATGTCAGCGTATATAAGTCAAAGTTCTAAAGTATTCAGGCAATAAATCTCTTAGTAGAAGAAAATTGCACCAAGCCAGCACACTATTTTTGGTGGTACAATTCAGAAACGGCATATGAGAATGCCTGTACGCCGTTGTTCTGGATAATATATACTGAAATAAAGAAACTAAGTGGAGCGAACACACGCAGATGAAGCATGCCAACACAGCAGGCTCGATATATATGTGAACAATTATCAAATTGTTATATATAATACTAGTTTATGAACCAATATAATATTTATAAGTTATGAGTTTAGCGGTAAGATCATTAATATATATATATATANATATATATATATATATATATATATATATATATATATATATATATATATATATATATATATATATATATAAAGACTGAAATATCAAATTTAAATTTTTAATCACTCTCTCACTTTAAAACCAAATACTAATAATTTAAAAAAGAGTGGCATTTGTGAAAACGGAAAAAGGAAAAGAATGATTTAACTTCTTTATTTCGTTAAAATAAAAATGAATATTTATTTCGTTGTTATTGTTTATCTTTGGTGGAGATAGCAATGCAAGGTCATGCTTTAAACTATAAAATCTCTAACGTTATTTTTGTACACTGAGAAGTAAGATATATTTGTTAAAAATAGAAAACAAAAAGGAAAGTTGAGAATCATAGGGTAGGGATCAACAGCCATCATCCAACTAATTACAAGGGTACAAAATTTGTTCATTGTGTTGGAGTTGTGAAGTCATTCTTTTAATTAAAATCGTTGTAGAATAGTGACGGACTATTCCCAACGTACACAAGGGCGTTCCAGGTTCTTTTCTTCTTTTTGTTTGTGATCAGGGAGAGCCAACGATAATGAGAAGGACAGGTAAAAGAGTGGATAGAATTTTGGTGGAATTTCGACCATTTACATTGTTAGTAGAGAACATTACTTATATCTCTCTCGTTGGCTGCACTTTCAAAGAGATTTAATGTCTTGGGTGGCTTACTAGGGGTGGAGCTACGTAGTGTTTTAAAAGGAGTGGGCGAAAGAAAAAGCGTTTTGTCTAATAGTATGTGTATGGGTCAAAAACTGCCTAAGGATATTCGGCACAAAGTGGCATTACCAAAGTAATTTGGCCGAGGTCGATTAGTAACCAATAGGACTCACCGCCAAGCAGTCAATCATGGCCGAGGTCAAGTATGAGAAGCGACAATAACGGCTAGTATAGTAACAGGATCTTTAAGAGAATATTCCGTTGAATATTCTCTGTACTTGTACTTTTAGAGTTAACTGGAGGTATATCCCTTATAAATAAAAATAGAGATAAGATGAAAGGCATGTAATATTCTCTGATAAGAACATTCTTTGAAAAACAGACTTTCTATCTAGATAAAATACAAACACTACCTTTCTAAAGAGATTCGATTGTCTATTATTCCACACTTTTTCCATCAGATCCGAGAAGGGTCCCAATATTCTAGTATTTGTCTATCATTCATCATTGTCAGAAGGAGCAATCATCCACCTCATTCAATATTGGGTTAATCATTCTTCTTATTTACTTTAATCCCATTTATTGTTATTTATTGCTTGGTATTCCCCCTTCATCAATGATCTTGAAACATTGAATGCACACTACATCTAATCTTCTTTCAACGCTGCTCTACATTATTTATATTAATGGATTATAGATTTGAAGTTACTGTCATTAACTAGGTTTAACCCCTCATTATATAAAATTAATTAGTTTAATCAAAGATCTATATTTTTTTGTCAAACAATTTGGCGCCGTCTGTGAGAATTTCCTAGTTAAAATTTTGGTTTCTTCCTAATCTAAAACTAACACATACAAAAAACCCCTACTCTCTTGTACACACAGGTCTAACATGGCAGGTAACGGTAAAGGGGCTTCACGTCCACAACGGAAGAGGCTTGGCTGACAAACACGCTTACCAGCATCCTCGACAAGCCCGCCCAAAAAGCAATCAGAGAAAATGCAAGGACGTGCGTTGCACTAATAACGGCCGAGCAGCACGGCCCTCTCTCTCCAATAACAGGTATCAGTCACAATGTTAGTAATGCAGGTGATGACACCCTCACAGCCATTTTGAGGAAGATAGAAGAGATGAAAATGAAAACAAAATGCTTTGAGACCAAATGAAAGAGCATCAAGAAAGGGTAGACAAAATACTGGGTGCCCCAAAATTCATACCAAAAAAAGATGCTGATCCGTTCGTCGAACAACCCTACAGTGATGAAGCCGCCCTGCATGTCATACCCAAGACCTTCAAAATGCCGCCTTACCTAAAAATATACAATGGTACGACTGACCCTAAAGATCATGTGACTCACTACGTCACCGCGGTAAGGGGCAACGATCTTGCCAAAGAACAAGTATCCTCCATCCTGTTGAAAAAGTTTGGCGAAACCCTCACCGGAGGCGCATTAACTTGGTATTCATAGCTGGCCGCGGGCTCCATTGAAACATTCGAAGAGATGGTCGACAAGTCCGTAACGGCCCATGCTGGAGCTAAAAAGGCGAAGGCAAGAGTGAATGCTATATTTGCCATCAAACAATCAACTGGAGAGGGACTGAGGGACTTCCTCGCTCGATTCAACCGTGTAAGGATGACCTTACCAAATGTATCAGAAGGCATGGCTGTAGCTGCTTTCCAAAACGGGCTGAACAGAAAAGGTTCGAGGGCGACTAGAAAGTTGCTGAGTCGACTTACGACATATCCCCCAAACACTTGGAATGAAATACACAATGCTTATTGTGCTGAAGTCCATGCTGACGAAGACGACCTAATGGGCCGATCCAACGGTTGACCTCGGTACAAGCCGAGTCCTGGAAAGACCAAAGAAACGATGCCAGATGAGATCTAGCGGCTCCACGACCCAACTGAGAAAGGCATCAACCATATATCAGGGGCGCTATCATAACCCCCTCCTGTCAAGAAGAAGGCCCATCTAGGCCAAGGACGGGGACTCACCGGAGCGAGAGAGATATGCCCCCTTTACTATCTTTTCACAATTTTTATGTCTTACCTTCAGAAATAGTCTACGCATTGGAGAAGCTCGGCCCAAAAGTGAAGTGACCATAGAAGATGAGGTCCAACCCAAGCACCAGCAAGTCAAACACCCTCTAAATTCCACCAAGAGCGAGGTCGTAAAATCGAGGACTGCATCGCTCTAAGGCAGGAAGTTGTGAACATGCTTCACCAAGGGCACTTGAAAGAGTTGCTGAGCGACCGAGGAAGGGCCAACTTCACCCGAGGACATGAACAACACCAGAGGCTGCCAAAACCACCTTCACCAACTCACACCATCCAAATGACCATCAGAGGCGGCGACGAAGCATGATTAATAGCGTAAAGTTCACCACGACCCACAAGCTCAAACAATCCATCACTCATGAACGATACGACAAACTCGAAGAAAGTATCATCTTCGATAAGTTAGATACCCATGGTTTGGTTTTTCCTCACTATGATGCTCTTGTTATCACTTTACGAATATTAGATACAGATGTAAAGCGCATTATGGTGGACGATGGGAGCGGCATGTGCATTATCCATCCTCGAGTACTTGCACAGATAAAACTCGAGGATAAGACAGTGCCACGCTGCATCACGCTAAGAGATTTTAACAATGCAGTTGAACGAACATCTTGAGAAATCACACTCCCCGTCCTTGCCGGCGGCGTCACTCTGGAAACCACATTCCACATTATGGACCAGGACACAGCGTAAACGCCATAATAGGTAGACCCTAGATACATGCCATGAAGGCCATCCCTCCATCTTGTACCAAGTTATCAAATTTCCCACCCCATGGGGAGTGTTCAGCAAACGAGGAGAACAACGCATATCCCGAGAATGCTATCGCGTCGCCCAGGTTTGCACATACGCCCAACAAATGAAAGGCAAAGAAAAAGAGACATAGCAATTAACTGGGTCGAGGTCGAGTAGTGATGAAAGGACAGACGTCTTCAAAGACCCCGAAACAATAGAGGTTTTCTCAAGGAGGTTTTTAATGAGGCAATAAGCGGGACACTCTGAGTCGAAGTGCGGACGGAAAAAGGCACAAGATTATCAGTTCATCGCCCAACCTCTCGACATATCTCCAGGTCACCCAATGAAGGGACTAGTTAGACCGGGACTGGAATGCCAGCACGAAAAATATGTAAATTTCTCCAAGTATGAGCAAAGCACAAATGTACGTTCGCCAATGTTTCCAGAACAACATGGCCTCAGCATCTACTCGGCCCACGACCACAATCGAATAAATTACATTCGACCTCGTTCGAATTAATTACATTCGACCTCGTTCGAACCAAATAACATTCGACTTCGTTCAAATTAAATTACATTCGACCTCGTTTGAACTAAATTACATTCGACCTCGTTTAAATTAAATTACATTCGACCTCGTTCGAATTAAATTACATTCAACCTCGTTGAATTAAAAAGCAGTCGACCTCGTTCGAGTTAAAAAACATTCGACCTCGTTAGAATTAAATTACATTCGACCTCGTTCGAATTAAATTACATTCGACCTCGTTCGAATTAAAAAACATTCGACCTCGCTCGAATTAAAAAACATTCGACCTCGCTCGAATAAAATAGCGTTCGACATTGTTCGAATAAAATAACATTCCACCTCGTTCGAATAAAATAACATTCGACCCCGTTCGAATCAAATAACATTCGACCTCGTTCGAATCAAATAACATTCGACCTCGTTCGAATTGAAAAACATTCTACCTCGATCGAATAAAATAACGCTTACCTCGCTCAAATTCACATTCGGCCTCGTTCAAGTTAACTACGGGTTATATTCGACTTCGTTCGAATTAACACCCATATGGCCCCATCCATTGTTAAGTTTATGTTACGTTAGACCTCGCTTATATTAACTAAGTTACGATTTGAACTAAGCTCCGGTTATATTTGACCTCGTTCGACACACAAACCAAGCTTCTACAACTAAAAGCAGCCAAACGGCAGAACCAAAGAAAGAACCATACAAGCCCGAACAGAAGAAAATAACATTTCATTCTTCAATATACATTACAAGGGCTAATACAGATGCCCGCAAAAATGTGCACAAAACCTACAAACAAAAGGAAGAATAATTACTCGCCACCTGACCCAACAACATCATCCCACCATCGCCATCACCATCGTCATCGCCATCGCCATCGGCATACTCGTATTCGTACCAAGTGTCCTACTCAATCTCGTCCACATCTTCCTCGCCATCACCGGCCTCTCGGGTAGCAGGGTCATGGCCGCAAGCAATCCGAGTTGCACGTGCCTTAGTACGAGTGTCCTCAAAGTTGGCTTCAAGAACTCTCCCTACCATCATCAAATTTTTAAATATGTCCAGCTGAGCCTCGGCATGGATCCACTTCTCATATAAATCCCGCGGGACATCAAGAAAAGCAGAAGCATGAGAGGAGGACGGTTGAGCAAATAACCGCGATTTCTCGGCCTCGAGAACGACGACTTGGTCGCCAAGACTAGAAACCTCTTTTTCTAGCTCCCCTATATGCTCACCATGTCTAGCTTCCCTGAGCTTAGCTGACTCCAAATCGTTTGCCCGCTCGGATCGAAGAATGCGGAGTGAAGCCTTCAAAGCCTCAACTTTTGTCGAAGCCGCCAGCCTAGCCAACTCAGCCTTCTCCAAGTCAGCTATCCTCTCAACAACCTCCTTTGTTTTCTCGGCGACTTCGCCACCCAAAGCATCAGCCCTGACCGAACATTGTTCGAGCTCGGCCTGCAGAGAGAGCACTTGAGCCAGAAGGTCCGCGCATTGGGCCTCCACTCCTCTACTTACCTCGAACTCCTCTTCTTTGTCCCTAAGCGCCCTCTCAAGGACGCTGCATTTGCTGATGACTCTCGAGTGAACCCCTCACTCAGCATCTGCACCTCATCGGGATCAATGTCGGAGCCAGTTTCATAGCCTTCCTCGGCAATGCCTTTTCCTCTCCCGTCAGCCGACAAGGGAACGTCAACCAGTCCCGAGGACGACAGCTTATTTTTCAGTACGGTGGCTGCAGCCTCTACAGATAGCCCTCCAACATAAACCTCAACCAAAGGTAAAGTATCACCTTCCACGGCCCCCATAGACAGGGAAGCTTCGGATGACAGATTTGCGTCACTTTTAGGAACAACAATGGCTGGCTCACAGTCGCCCCTTGTAGAGTCCACTGCTCTAACTGTCCTATCTCCGAAATCCACCGACCTCTTCTTACACGGAACCAAGTCCTCCTAGCTCTTTGATGACTCATCTACTAAATGCATCACAGGAAGAGCCGAAGTCTCAGATGTTAAGGCTGCCGCTGGTCGAGTTGTTCTAGCTAAACCCAGAGGCCGAACGGAGGCAGATGACCGGGCAGGCTTGGTCGCGGCCGCAGCTAGGGCATATCCTGTTGTAGCGGTACTCGGCGGAATGCAGGAGTAGGATCTCAACCTCCTCGAACCTCCCTGTGCAAACAACAAAAGAAAGGAAGAAGGTCAAGATCAATCAGATTGGCACAACAACGAAGACCTAAAATAAGCAAACTTACCGGGAAGCTTGGGCACGAACTTATTGCAGAAGGCCAAGCATTCGCGAATCCCCACCGTATGAGGAAGGACCCGAAAAACCCAATCGTGAATATCCTCGACCAAAAGGAGGGGATTTGACCTCAGCTAAGGGAACCCGCTTGGATTAACCACTACGTCCTCTGTTTTGACGTGGAAGTAATTGAGCCAGACTTGGCGGTTGGCCTTGTCGTCCGTTTTTACAACTAGACATTTGCTGCCTCGGTGGCGAAGTTGTAACATCGTCCCTCTGTGAAAATTGGGGGCAAAGAGATGCATCAAGTGACAGAGGGTCACCTCGACCCCGGCTAACTCCGCGAACTTCGAGATCATACGAATGGGTTTATAGATGCAGGAGGAAAATTGAGCCAGCCACACTCGGTAATAGCGGTAGAACTCTTCGGCCAGGGGGATAGGGAAAGAATAACCTACATATAAGGAGTATGCTTAGAAGGCGCAGTACCTAGGGTGGTGCATTTGCACCACATCGTGCCCTGCAGGGATTAGGTCTATGTGGGAGGGAATTTTGAATTTGGCCCTAAACTAAGTAAGAGTCGTCTCTTTCATCGACGACTCCAAGATTTCGGGGTCATCCTCAGGCAACTTCGAGAAATCAGACCTAGCCTTCTCCCTACGAGGAATTATTTCCTCCACAGTAAAAAAGCTGTCATCCTCAACAACAATGGCCACCCCATTGTTATGAGGAGGCACACGCACTGCCAAGGGTATGGAGTAAGATACTCCCCTAGAACTAGAAGATACGTTCATCTTTGAATATATATGAAGGAGATACAAGCACGAGGGAGTCGTGAGTACAAGAAGTCACCGGAATCGGTGAAAACAGGGATGCAACGGTGAAGGTAATGAAATCAAGAACACTGAATGAAGAAGGAAGAAAGAGATAGAGATTCAATATTTGAAAACGCAAAGGATAAGGTAAAGGGTCTTTTATCCCTATTTATAAAAACCCAGGCACCATAATCGAAGATACAAATCGTTGATGCCCAGCACGAATATCGAAACAACAAAGGTACGGGAAACGATGCAATACATTGGGAAAATGCATAATAATGACACATAATGTCATGACATCATTCTAAATCAACGTAACGGTAAGTTATGGCTCACGAAGTGCCACGTTACCATCTCGCCAAAAGCATTACTACTCGAACTGCTCGCCTAAATCCCCCAACTACGATTAGCAAAGTCTGCTCATCGAGGTTGTCTATCGAGGTCGTCTGAGAGACAACCTCGATAAGCGGAGGGACAAACTGTATGGGTCAAAATTTGCCTAGGGATATTCGGCACGAAGTGGAATTACCAAAAGTAATTTGGCCGAGGTCGAATAGTAACCAATAGGACTCACCGCCGAGCAGTCAATCATGGCTGAGGTCAAGTATCAGAAGTGGCAGAACGGCTAGTTTAGTAGTAGGATCTTTAAAAGAATATTCCATTGAATATTCTCTATACTTGTACTTTTAGGGTTAATTGGGGGTATATCCCTTATAAATAGAAAGAGAGATAAGATGAAAGGCATGTAATATTCTCTGATAAGAACATTTTTTGAAAAGCAGACTTTCTCTCTAGATAAAATACAAACACTACCTTTCTAAAGATATTCAATAGTCTATTATTCCACACTTTTTTCATCAGATCCGAGAAGGGTCCCAATATTTTAGTATTTGTCTATCATTTATCATTATCAGAAGAAGGATTCATCCACCTCATTCAATATTGGGTTAATCATTCTCCTTATCTACTTTAATGCCGTTTATTGTTATTTGTTGCTTGATATTCACCCTTCATCAATGATCTTGAAACATTGAATGCACATTGCATTTAATATTTTTTAACGCTGCTCTACATTATTTATATTAATCGATTATAGATCTGAAGTTTTTATCATTAACTAGGATTAATCCCCAATTATATAAAATTAATTAGTTTAATCAAAGATCTATAGTTTTTGGTCAAACAATATGAAGCGAGGCCAAAGCCCCGAGACGCGAGCGTAAGCCCATGGATATTTATTTTTTATATTTTATAAATTATTAAATTAATATTTAAGTAAAAATATACTAAAATTGTAAAAAAAAAGTTCAATAAAATTATAAAATTAATATATATATATATATATATATATNAATGAAATAAGTTACTCACCAAAAATGATAATTTGGGAATAATTTTGGATTTTTGTGATATTAAAACAGGCAATAAATTTGTTTAAAAATCATGAAAAATACTTATATATGCACACATATGCTATTTTGAAAGTATTTGGGTACAAAAATACATAGGGAAAAATTGGGTATCAACAGAGAGTCAAGCCCAGGCAGTTCACACCGGAGTAGCTGGTGTTGAAGAAAAATTTTCCGCATCAAGATGAAGCTAAAGAGAAGTTCTCTCCCAACTGGCAGGGCCCATACATAGTTCATCGGGTTCTGACCGGAGGAGCCCTCATACTTGCAGAAATGGATGGAGAAGTCGAGCCAAAGCCGATTAATTCAGATGCAGTCAAGCGTTACTATGTGTAATCTTTATGCTTTCCTCATATGATGTAATTGAACTACGTCTAACCTGATTCCTGTTTAAGAGGGGATACGTAGGCAGCCCTATGGGTTCGGTCACAATTTTTTAATAAAATTTCATTTCCCTCGCAATTGGAAACTGGGGCAGAATTTTGGGGAGGACCCTATTCCGAAGTAATTTCAGCCGATCGCCGACGAGCAACAGTCAGAAGTGTCAACCCATCAAACTGGGGCAGAATTTTGAGGAGGAACCTCAAAATTCCGTAGCAAGAGAGGTTGCAATATCCCGAACCACGTCACAGTCGTCGGTTCATCTAAAACCTATTTTTAATTGTACATTTATGTCATACTTTTACAAAATCAGGCATGTCTATTATTGAAACTGCTTTGTTTAGCAACGCTACACCAATGATACAAACGGTATCACCAGATCAAGGCCGAACGAGTCAAGCAAAGCCAGCAGGGATGCGAAATAACCTCCCCCCTTTACAAAACTCACGATTTTTCTTTGGATGCAGCCACTAGGACTACGAAATCATTAAACATATTATACGCCCATGGAACAAACATTTTTCAAGAATATGATTCTCAGAACCGTTGCACTTGCCAACATCTGCTATCAGCACGTGCCCGTAATGCTCTATATGTCACAATGGTCCCAGTAGTCACAACGCCGAAATCCTCTATCAGCTAAGAAAACTCCACTATCATTTGCTATTTGATTTCTTGCATATGGCTACTATTCTGCCTTCCAATCTGCATAAGGCTACTATTCTGCCTTCCGAGGTTAAGCTCTACCTCCAGCTGCATCTCCATTGCATAAGGCTACTATTCTGCCTTCCAATCTGCATACGGCTACTATTCTACCTTCCAATCTGCATAAGGCTACTATTCTGCCTTCCAATCTGCATAAGGCTACTATTCTGCCTTCCAATATGCATAAGGCTATCATTCTGCCTTTCGAGGTTAAGCTCTACCTCCAACTACATCTGCATTGCATAAGGCCACTATTCGGCCTTTCAATCTGCATAAGGCTACCATTCTGCCTTCCGAGACTAAATGCCGTCTCCACTGCATCTGCATGGCTGAAAGATCGCCACACACTGCATCTCCTAGGCTGAAAGATCGCCTCATACTGTATCTGCACGGCTGAAAGATCGCCGGACACTGCATCTTATTGGCTAAAAGATCGCCACATACTGAATCTGCACGGCTGAAAGATCGCCGCACACTGCATCTCATAGGCTGAAAGATCGCCACATACTGCATCTGCACGGCTGAAAGATCGCCTCATACTACATTGCAAGGCTGAAAGATCGCCACGTGCTACCGCATCCTTCATGGGCTGAAAGATCGCCAACTCATCCAACATCGTCAACGTTCAGAGGCACCGTCTTCATAGCCTGAGAACACCATGTCATGGCCTAAGGATCCCTTTCAAACTTTTTGCATATCATTATTCAAAGGCGTCATGGTTCGGAGGCACCATCCCCAAAGCTCGAGAACATCATTTCATGGCCTGCGAATCGTTTATCTTACGCTTCATGGCCCAATACATCATGGTATGAGGACTCCATTCCTGACTGTCCAAAGACAGCATTCATGGTCCAACGGGAATTTGCATCATGTTCAAATTTGCGCACAATATACGCTTGCATTGCTTATTTGCAGGTAAACCGGCGAGCAATGGCGACCCCGGCAGGAGCAATTCCGCTCCAGTG
>NW_017670288.1:1168388-1243377 GCF_001879085.1 Nicotiana attenuata
GTTGTAGATAAACCCTGTAGGTGCCCTAACGCACCTTAAAAATCGTTAGGTGGCGACTCTTCAAAAACGCAATACCCAATTCCCAAAAGGAAATGAGTCATTACACCTCCATGAATATCGAAACCCGGACTCCTCTCCGCGAAGGGAAAAAGGGGGCGCGACACTTATAACTCCCGTGTTGATCAAATACCGAGGGCACCCCCGGTCTTGAAAGGTTTGGATGCCAAAAAGTTCATACAAAAGCCATTCCTTCCGAGTGTGGCTCCGAAGCCCATTCCTAAAAAGTTTCGCACGCCCGATATACCTAAATACAACAAGACAACCCAATCCTATGGAACATATTACCTCATACACTTGCGGGATTAAAGGAAACAACTTGAATGATGATGAGATCGAATCAATATTATTGAGAAAATTTGGGGAAACTTTGTCAAAGGGAGCCATGATTTGGTATCACAACTTGCCCCGAACTCTATTGATTCGTTTGCTATGTTAGTAGACGACTTCGTGAAAGCACATACCGGGGCCATAAAGGTGGCGACAAGGAAATTGGACATTTTTACGATAAGACAGAGGAACGATGAGATGCTAAGGGAGTTGGTATCCCGGTTTCAAATGGGGCGAATGGAATTACCACCGGTCTCGGATGATTGGGCAGTACAGGCTTTTATGCAGGGTATGAACGAGCGGAGTTCGATCACGTCACGATAATTGAGGCAAAATCTGATCGAGTACCCGGTTGAAACTTGGTCAGACGTACATAATCGTTACCAATCGAAGAGCAGGGTTGAGGACGACCAGTTGGGAGCCCCATCGGGTTCAGTTCATCATTATAGATTGGCAGTTAAGGCCCCGAGGGATGCGGACATGGAACCAAGATCAAACAAAGAATGGTATCAGCCATATGTCGATCGGAGAAATAACAGTTCAGGGCGTAACGCTCCTCGAAACGATCAAAGAAATGATTGAGGACAAAGCTCTCGGGGACTTATGAGTAAGAATGGTTTTGATAAACATATCGACCCCACGGAATCACCTCGATTGTCGGAGTATAATTTCAGTATCGATGCATCGAGGATCGTGTCAGCTATTGGAAGAATCAAAGACACTAGGTGGCCCAGGCCTATACAAACCGATCCTTCTCAAAGGAATCCAAACTTGATGTGTAAGTATCATGGCGCACATGGCCATAGGACCGAAGACTGCATGCAGCTGAGGGAGGAGGTGTTGTTCTACGAGGGTCATCTTAGAGAATTTAGTGATCAAGCTAATAACCACTTCAGGGAAAGAGATACAAACAAAAAAAATGAGCAGGAAGAACCGCAACACGTAATTCATATGATCGTTGGCGGTGTCGATGTTCCACAAGGGCCTATATTCAAACGCACCAAGGTGTCGATCACCAGAGAAAAATAGACTCGGAGCTACGTGCCCGAGGGCGTCCTATCATTCAATGACGAGGAAGTGGAAGGCATATCTCAGTCGCACAATGATGCCCTGGTAATTTCTATTTTGTTAAATAAAATTCAGGTTAAACGTGTTCTAGTGGATCCAGGTAGCTCAGCAAACATAATCAGATCGAGGGTTATAGAGCAGCTCAGCCTTCAGGACCAAATTGTACCTGCATCCCGAGTCCTAAATGGCTTCAACATGGCAAGCAAAACAACGAAGGGGGAGATAATCCTACCAGTGAACGTGGCCGGGACCATCCAAGATACAAAATTCCATGTCATCGAAGGCGACATGAGATATAATGCACTTCTCGGGAGTCCATGGATCCACAACATGAGGGTAGTACCTTCAACCCTTCATCAGATGATGAAACTCCCAACAGTGGATGGTGTGAAAACGCTTTACGGAGAGCAACACGCTGCAAAGGAAATGTTTGCAGTTGAGGAGGTGATACCAGTACCAGCACCTTCGACCTCGGAAAAGTCAAGCACCAAAGATAAGAAGATGGCCAAATAGCAATCACCATCCTCAGCATCGACTGAATCGGAGCAGCAGGTAATCGAAGAAGAAGAAGAAGAAGAAGAGGATCTCCTTACTCCTCGAACTTTCATTGTTTTCGAAGAGTCCGATGCAACCAAGTCGACGGTCGAGGAACTGGAACAGGTCATACTGATCAAATGCATGCCTGAGAGAAAGGTATACCTGGGAACGGGGTTAACCCCCAAACTCAGGAAAAAACTCATTCAATTTCTTATTGATAATATGGATTGTTTTGCTTGGTCCCATTTAGACATGACATGGATCCCACCGGAAATAAAAACATACCGGCTAAGCCTTGAACCCAGGTTCAAACCGGTAAAGCGAAAAAGGAGGCCCCAGTCCGAGGTGAAGCATGCATTCATAAAGGATGAGGTAATTCAACTTCCTAAAATAGGGTCTATTCGGGAGGTAAAATACCCCCGAATTGTTGGCCAACGTGGTTTTAGTCCCTAAAAAGGGAAACAAACTTAGAATGTGTGTAGATTATAAGGATTTCAACAAGGCATGCCCTAAAGACACTTTTCCCCTGCCTAACATCAATCGCATGATCGATGCCACAGCCGACCACGAGATCCTAACCTTTCTCGATGCCTACTCCGGGTACAATCAAATTCAGATGAACCTTGAGGACCAGGAAAAGACCTCATTTATCACTAAGTTTGGAACATATTGTTACAATGTAATGCCCTTCGAGCTAAAAAATGCTGGAGCAATATACCAACGCTTAGCTAACAGAACGTTCGAGGAACAGATAGGTAAATCAATGGAAGTTTACATTGACGATATGTTGGTTAAGTCCCTACACACAGAGGACCATTTAACTCATTTGCAGGAAACATTCAAAATCTTGAGGAAGTACAACATGAAACTTAACCCAGAAAAATGCGCCTTCGGGGTCGGTTCGGGCAAGTTCCTTGGATTCATGGTATCAAATCGAGGGATCGAAATCAACCCCGGCAAGATCAAGGCCATCGAAGATATCACTATCGTAGATAGTGTGAAAGCCGTACAAAGGTTAACAGGACGAATAGCCGCCTTGGGTCGATTTATTTTGAGGTCATCGGATCGAAGCCACAGGTTCTTTTCCTTGCTCAAAAAGAAAAAAGACTTCGCGTGGACCCCGGAATGCCAGCAAGCATTGGAGGAATTAAAACGATATTTATCGAGCCCACCTCTGCTTCACACTTCGAAGGTAGATGAAAAGCTTTACTTATATTTAGCAGTGTCCGAGATAACGGTAAGTGGGGTAATGGTTCGAGAAGAGCAAGGTACGCAATTCCCTATTTATTATGTAAGTCGAACTCTAAGGGATGCCGAAACTAGATATCCACACTTAGAAAAATTGGCACTTGCATTAATAGGCGCATCTAGAAAGTTAAAGCCATATTTTCAATGTCATCCCATATGTGTGTTGACAACTTATTCCCTTCAAAATGTTTTGCATAAGCCCGAACTATCGGGCCGGTTGGCCAAATGGGTCGTCGAACTTGGCGGGTACGATATCGAGTATCAACCCCGAACGGCCATCAATTCTCAAATCCTAGCTGACTTCGTGGCCGATTTTACGCCGACCCTCGTACCCGAAGTAGATAAAGAACTTCTGTTAAAATCGGGTACATCATTGGGGGTATGGACCCTTTTCACGAACGGTGCCTCGAATGCAAAAGTGTCCGGCTTGGCATTGTTTTGAAGCCACCAACAGGTAGTACTATTAGACAATCTATCAAAACTTCTAGGTTGAATAATAATGAGGCCGAGTATGAGGCCATGATTGCAGGTCTCGAGCTAGCTAAAAGCCTGGGGGCAGAAGTCATTGAAGCTAAGTGCGATTCCCTGTTGGTCGTAAATCAAGTAAACAAAAGCATTGAAGTTCGAGAGGATAGGATGCAAAGATATTTGGACAAGCTGCAGGTAACTTTGCGCCGCTTCAAGGAGTGGACTCTAGATCATGTGCCTTGAGAACAAAATAGTGAGGCCGATGCACTTGCTAATTTTGGGTCATCGGTTGAAGAAGATGATATCGTCCCGGGGACTGTTGTCCAATTATCGAGGTCTGTGGTTGAAGAGGGTCATGCCGAGATAAAATCTACAAGTTCGACTTAGGATTGGAGGAATAAGCATATCGAGTTTATGAAAAATGGAAAACTCCCATCGGATCATAAAGAATCAAGGGCCCTACGAACCAAGGTTGCTAGGTTCATATTAGATGAAGATGGAACACTTTACAGGAGGACGTTCGATGGACCATTGGCGGTATGTTTGGGCCCAGGGGACACCGATTATGTTCTACGAGAAATCCACGAAGGTACTTGTGGGAATTACTCCGGCGCCGAGTCTTTGATTCGCAAAATTATTAGAGCAGGGTATTACTGGGATAGCATGGAAAAAGACACTAAGGAATTTGTTAAAAAGTGTGATAAGTGCCAACGGTTTGCACTGATGATTCACCAGCCCGGAGAGCAACTTCACTCAGTCCTCTCCCCGTGGCCTTTCATGAAATGGGGAATGGACATCGTTAGCCCTCTACCAACGGCCCCAGGTAAAGCTAAATTCATTTTGTTTCTGACTGATTATTTTTCTAAATGGGTGGAAGCACAGGCCTTCGAGAAGGTCAGAGAAAAGAAGTTATTGACTTTATCTGGGATCACATTGTGTGTCAATTCAGGATACCTGCCAAAATCGTATGTGACAACGGGAAGCAATTCGTTGGCAACAAGGTAATGGAGTTCCTCGAAGCACATAAAATAAAGAGGATATTATCAACACTGTACCACCCAAGCGAGAACGGACAGGCCGAGTCAACAAACAAAACTATCATTCAAAACTTAAAGAAGAGGTTTGACGATGCAAAAGGAAAATGGAGAGAAGTTCTACCCAAGGTTCTTTGGGCATATCGAACAACATTGAAGTCCAGCACGGGGGCGACCTCATTCTCGTTAGTATACAGCTCCGAGGCTTTGAATCCGGTCGAGGTCGGGGAACCCAACACTAGATTTCGATATGCATCGGAGGAGTCAAATCACGAGGCTATGAATACTAGCCTCGAGCTACTAGATGAAAAACAAGAAGCTGCACTTGTTCGGATGGCGGCGCAGAAACAAAGAATCGAGAGATATTATAATAGAAGGACTAACCTTCGACACATCGGAATCGCGGACTTAGTTCTACGGAAGGTCACCCTTAATACTTGAGACCCGAATGAGGGGAAACTAGGCCCGAATTGGGAAGGAAAGTACCGAGTCATCAGAGTTGTCGGTAAGGGATCTTACAAACTTGGCACAAAGGGAGGCGAAAAACTGCCAAACAATTGGAATGTATCACTACTCAAACGACTGCTAAGGTATGACCCTCCCCCTTTTTCCATTTGAATTTAAAACTAACTCATTGCAGGAGTTCGATCGAAGACGTCGAGGGCACCTTTCTACACGAAGACTTTAGGTTTTAAAGCACGTGTTGCACTCTTTTTCCCTTAGATCGGATTTTGTCCCAAATGGGTTTTACCGGCGAGGTTTTTAACGAGGCAACAACTATGTGCTACCCAAGGAGAATTCAATAGTATCCAAGGCTTCTTTTCAATCAACCTCGAATACTGGGGGGGCATCACCCTCGGAGATTATATTTTTGAGATATTTTCGAGGAAAATACTTCACGCCAAAGAGGGCCTCGATAGGAAAACTTTGTAACGGGCCAAACGGTCAGAAGAACCGTGTCCATATAGAATAGTCGAGCCCCGACGGCAAATCATGTACGCATGTATCAATTATTCAAAGAAGCATTCTTTCTATATCAAAACACTTTGTGTCTCAAAGAAATTTGCTACTATACGAACATCATACTTGTGATTTTGCAAGAAACGGCTCAAGGGCCAAACCGCGAATACACCTCGAATACTCGGGGACTATCATCGACACTCAACACATTCGAGTCATCTAAACTCGAATTCATAAGACCTCAAAGAGGCATCCCCTCGACATAAAGGCCAAGGCCATCATACTCGGGGACTAACCTTTCGAACAAGTTCGGAAGGTTATCGGGAAACAAATCCAAGAGACATACCCGAAGTCTACGGCCATATTAAAGGCTACGGCCACAGTAAAGACTACGGTTATATAAAAAGGGCTACGGCAGAAATAATGCGGCTCGGAGACGTCCGACTTCCGCCATAAGTTAAAGGCCTTCTAATACATTGAAAAACCGGTTAAATAAGGCTATCCTCGGCAAAGCAAACAAAGAAGAGCTTCGATAAAATCAGCCCCTCGAATAATTTAAAGGCTTTGATAATATCAGCCTTCAAAAACGCCTCAAGAGGTGTTAAATTATCGTAACACAAACGGATTACAAATGGGGTTCCCGTTGATTGAACCCTCGAAAAACCCAACGGGTACAAAAACACATGCTAAGGCATAAAGAAATTTTCACTAAGTCTTTTAACCGAAAAGAGGGAAAAATTATAGCCGCCATAGAGGCCGAATTGGCACAACTTAAAGAGCCTAAGGGCCGATAAAAAAGAGCCTAAGGGCCGATATAAAAGCCTAAGGGTCGATTATGTAAGCCTAAAAGGTTAATACAATTAGAGTTCGAGACCTCGCTCTTACTTATTTTGAACCCAAGGGTTCGATTACCCCAAACCTAAACACGTAATGGTTCGACCATGGCTCGGGGACTCACCATTACCCGATATGAGCCTGTAATGGTCTATACCCAAAAGCTCAAACTTATTCGAGCTCGACCATGGCATTTTCGAAGAAAACATCTGAGATAAAATCTCTAACACACAGCTAAAAAGGATAAAATCATTGCAAGAATTGTACAAGGCAAGAAATATCAAAATTCTTCTTTTATATATGTTGAAAAAGATATATACAAGGGACTGATAAAAGGTCTTAAGAACGATACAGTAAGAAAGGAAAATCCTACTATGCCTACGGCTGGTCTCTCCTTCAGGAACAGCTTCCCCTTCGGGCCCAGCTTCATCATCGGACTCGCTCTGGCTGCCTTCATCATCGTCATCATCGTCGGAGGAAATGAGAAACTTGGCATCAGCCTCGAGAGCTTTTGCTTGGGCTATCTCATTGGTGAGGTTGAAATCTCTAGCGTGGATCTCTTCGAGGGTCTCACTCCGGGATTTACACTCGGCCAAATTACTGAACCGTTTCTCCCGGTTGGAGGCTTCCCTTAGTTCATTTTGAGGAGCCTCGGCGTCCTTTAAGTATACAGCAATGGGCTTGTCTATCGTGGCCTTCGTCCTCTCGACCTTGGCCCTGGCTTCAGCAACCTAGGTCCCGGAAGCGGCAAGTTTGGCCTCGAGCTCATCGATCTTCTTGGCCTGGGCCAGATTTTTTACTTTGACTCCCCGGAGCTGAGTCTCGGCCAAGGCCAGGTTGGCTAGGGCAGCCTCTTTCTCGACAGCGAGTCGGTCCATGTTTTATTTCCACTGATTGTAGTCGGCTTTAACTTGATCGACCTCCCCTCGAAGCTGCTCGATCATGTATAATTTTGCTGCAACTGATACACCAAAGTGTTAGCCTCCACAATCGGGTCAATTAGACCATACTCTTGCAAAACGAGGGTTACCTGCTTGTCCAGCTCGGCCTCATTTTGACGAGCTGTGGCCAAATCTGCTCGTAAGTCCTTGAGCTCCTCCTATTTTTTATTACAAAGGAGCCTCAGGGCCTTCCATTCATCCGAAGTTCTCTTGAGCTCGGCCCCACACTGGCTCAACTCGACTCTAAACTTAGTAATGGCCTACACAGAAAAAAGGAGATATTAGTTAATGCAGAAGGAGAAGAAAACAAAAAATTTTGCAACAATAAAAGTTAGTGCTTACCCGAGAGAAGAGACGATGAGCCTCTTCGAAGAGGGTAGATGCATCATTAAGGTCAGCAGCATCATCAACCCTAGTAAAACAATCCTGAAAAGGATCTTCTTCTAGGACCTTGCTTGGGTCGGGCGTTTGCAGACCTTGAGCGTCCTTTATTGCCTCCTCGGAATAAGATGGCAGAGAAGGGGAGTGACCTATTGTCACGGCCCCGAGCTCCTCACTCGGGGCGTTCTGATTAGCCTCGGGATTCTCGGTGCTTGCCCTCTCCGGTGTACTTGTTGAAGGCGGGGGAATAATCTCAATCTCAGGGGACTCGGGGGCTTTGCCCGAATCTTTCTTCGAGGTTTCCTCACCACGAGGCGAGGTCTCCGGTTCGGAGGGCTTGGCGACCTCGACCGGTTTCCTAGTTCGTGTCACCAATGCCGATTTTTCGCCCTCGTTTTCTTCATCATCAAGAAATTGGTGGGCCAAATCTACGTCCACATGAATAAGTTTCCTCCTTGGCCTTCGAGAAGATTGATCAACCCTCGAAAGAGCTAAGGCCGATACAGCCGAATGAGGTGGTTGAGGGTAAACTCTAATCCCTCGGTCTTGTTAGAGAAATAGCGCAGCATAATCACAATGCGCCAAAAAGAGGGATGGATCTGGCCGAGAGTAACTTCATATCTTTTACAGAAGTCAATCACGACTTTATCAAGGGGACCCAGTGTGAAGGGGTAAGTGTAAACACTTAAGAACCCCTCCCCATGAGTCGTGATGCTCTCCTCGGGGTCGGGGATCTGTACCACGACCTCGTTCCCCTAGCCACAATCTTTCTTCATGGCCTTGAGATGCTTCTTCGTTATCGAGCTAATATATCGAGATACGTGTTCGTATCGGCCTGGGATTGCCGGAGGATTTTCAACGTTGAAGTCTTTCTTTATCACGCAGGGGCCGGGAATGATTTCGTGAAGGGCCGGCGCCACAAGTTTGGCCGGCCGGGAAGAGGAGGAGGAAGCTTTCCCCTTTTGGGGAACTATTTTTGAAGTTTTCGCCATTGATTCGAGTTAGAGGAAGTGAAAATAGACGGGGTTTGGTATTTTTTGACACTAAAGGGAACGGGAGTAGCGGATAATGAGAGAAAAGAGATAGAAAGAAGGAGATATAGAAAAAGCTTAACAGATGGTTTGAAGATTGAAGTAAAGCTTTCTGTAGGATTTAAACCTTATATTTATAGGCTGGCGGCGACGGTTCAACGACGCTAGTGGCCGACCATCACTGGAGAAGCATTTAATGTTTTGGGGAAGCGAACCGACGGGACGTTTCGGTCACTTCGAGCGCCTACGTCACGGGAATGACGTCATCATCAAGGACTTCGGAGAATCGAGGTTCAAATCGTTTCTTATCATTTTACTCTAAGAAATGCGGGGACTATCTGTATACAATAATATCATGTGTCCCCGATTTCGTGGGCCCGAAGGCTCACAACGAGGAACAGAAGGTCCGCATCGAGGAATAGACTCAATATGGACCGAGTTCGAGCTTGGAGGCAGAACACGAGGCTCGAAGATTTAAGTGCTCGAGGAACGTCGGGGCCCAGTGTGATCAACCCCGAGATGATGCCGTTATAAGTTTGAAACAGAATGATCAAGATTCCTGCCACGTCCCCAAGATCATGGCATAAATTCCGGAATAGATTTGTACGAATCCGTACTAGGCGGTTAGACAGCTGTCCCAATAAGATTCTTTACTGTAAATAGAAATGTACCTTATTTAGGGTTCCCCTATTATATAAAGGGGACCCCAATCATTTTGTAACCATCATCAATCATTGGCAAAAGAATATACTCTCTTACTTTCTTGCTCATTGCTCACTAGAATTGTCCTTTAACTTTATTGTTCTTACCTTGTTGTTCTTGACCTATCTCGAGGCTACCTTAGCTCGAGGTCGAGACTGGCTTGCACACTGGTTTGATTTTACTTATTTCTTTCATTTACACGTTAGATTTCTTGGTTATTAATTACTATTGAACTAAATAACATATCTTTAAAAATATAAATTAAGTTTAATTGTTACTCGTATTTTCGAGATAAACATATTGCTACGAAAGATAAAACTTTTTTTATAGATATTAATTTGCTTCAATACAAAGCGGTGAACTAAAACGTAATAATTCTTCGTGGGATGATGTTAGAATATATTTGTCACTCATTGGTTGCGTAAAGATTTTTAAAGGGATTCACAATGTTCAGGATCACTCATCCTACTGTCTTAAAAAAAAAAAAAAAAAAAAAAAAAAAAAAAAAAAAAAAAAAAAAAAAAATTGGGGGTTGGGGGGAGGGAGGGGGCAATTAAAGTATTTGGTTTTATAGTCAGATTTTTCACATTAGGAGTTAGGAGTATAACCAATAAACTGTACGGCTGTACCTATGTGTTAGATCTCCAGCAATATGGTGTACTGCTTGACTTATAGTTTGTTTCTTTATTTGTCTTCCTTTTAAACACAAAAGAAAAAGAAAAAGAAACATCAATAACCTACTGAAAACTTTCAGTAAAGGGAAGAGAAAAGACAAGTACTCCACCTTTTAATTTGTCTGCTCGTGGAACGAAAAAACAAGTCAGTAGTACATATTACATGGTTGCTTCGGAAAATTGATCTTTTGGTACGTAATAAATATTATTTACCAATCTTGTTTTTCTTCTTTTTAGCACTATTTCTTTCTTTGTTCAAAAAATAAAACACTACAAAGGCAAGACAGTATGCATAGGATAGCATGAATCTTGGGACAAACATAATAGAGGGATGATGAGAATTGAGATATATCGAAATATATTTTTCTGTTTTTTGGAAGGGGGTGGCACTGTAAAGTCATGTGATCACTGTAATTATTTCTCTTTTTTGGTTGTTTACAGCGGCAGCCAATTTTTAGACGCTTCTTCCTATTTTGGCAACTTTAACCTCTCTCTTTTCTTTTTCCAACCAAATGTCACACTAGTTTTTAGGAGGCTACGAAATCATAACTAATTAGTTGTTGTTATAAAATAATAAAAGAAGAAGAGTATTGCAGAGAAAAGTAGGGAGAGAGAATTCTTATTGATATGAGATGAATTACAATGGGAAGAGAAGCCTCTATTTATAGGGAGAGGGTGACTTAGCCACCAAATAATAAACCCTAGAATCTCTCTAAATATAGACATTCACCATAAATACAATTCTATTTATAACACTCCCCCTTGAATGTCTATTCAACAGACAATGTGCCTCGTTAAAACCTTAACTAAAATAAAACCCAGTGGGAAAAAAATTCTAGTAAAGGAAAAAGAGTACACATATATAACAATACGCCTTTTGGTTGCCTCGTTAAAAACCTTGCAAGGAAAACCCAGTGGGACAAAACCTTGTAAGGGAAAACGAGTACAACGCGTATTAACTCCCCCTGATTAGAGCATCAATTCACATCCTTAAGCATTTGCATTCCAATCTTGTGCACCATCTTCAAAAGATCTTTGGTAGAGATTTGATGAATAAATCAGCCATATTAACTTGAATGAATATATCTCACCTTGAAATCATCATTCTTGATAGAGATGTAATGTCTTCATATAATGTCGTGGAATGACTTTTCAATATCTCCATAGAAGTATTCTCGCTATCATATTATCATGCTTATAGTTATAGTCAGATACAAATGTGCATAAATTGCAATTAGGATGTAGTACTTTATGACCAAGAATTCTATACGCTTGAAGCAATTTAAATCCTTCATGGATTGTTAAGTCATATAATAGACTTTAATTAGATGCATATCAAGTTTTCATGTCATGCTAGACAAATAAGATATCGAAAACTGATGGCACATATCATTGGCTTTATACTTTCAAGTGTTTGAACTGCAGGTCCAAAACTACATGTCTTTCATATGAAACCAAATTCTACTTGAATTGTTTCTCCAGACTTAAGATCCTCATATATATTTAGCGCTATTATAGATGTCGTCGACAAACATTTTATATCGGTTCCAACCTCCTTATTTTTCATAAAGACATAACATAGAGATCTCTTCATTTATATATTCAGGTACCTGAATCTCTCATGAGATTTTATGAAGTGTTATGTCATGTGATCTTCTAGATCACTTGCCTCCTTTATTGTGATCATTTGCTCATCTTCTTTATCAAGAAGTTTATTTGAAACCGATTGTCTATACGCTTTAAGCTTACCATAGACTTTGTCCTTCTAGGACTTAATAGGAGCATTTGCAATGAGAATATAGTTACTTTCTTGGGTCAGCAAATGCATCCGGCATGCTTTGCAATATATTGCAGATGAATTATCTTTTATGAACTTCAAGTTCATATTATCTTATTCGAGGATCTAGATATACAAATGATAATTCATTCCATGTAACTTTTTCTCAACTATTTATCACGTCTCCCCCTCATGTTAGAAAAACTAACTTGTTACCTCAACTTTGAGAATCCACCTTTGTGCGTTATGGTGTTAATCAAGATATACACCGCACATCAATAATAATAAGATGGAATTATTTGGTTCCTGACCCTGAAACCACTTGTGAGGGGAGAATGTAATATACTTTCGTATATAACCTATATCACACTGATATAGATAACTTTATTCTCATAAGCAATAGTTTAGCTATTAAGTGGAGGCACTCAATAAATTATTTTGCTAAACCAATTGTGATGTAAGCCAACTTATCAATAAACTATCTTGAATAGGAAATCTGGAAATTATGCTCGAAATTAAATTATTGAGCAAGTTACCTCGCACACACCGGCCAGGTTGCGGGTTAATAATAATTGCACATGTAACCATCTCATAGATGCATCTTATGTGGTATACATGGTGGGTGAATGGGCCCATATTCACCTTTGATATTTCCAGCATTCATGGGATTCAATCCCAATTTTAGTTGGTCAATTAATTAATGAGAACAAGCAACATAAAAGAATTCGTAAAGAACTTTCTAGTTCTTTAATATTTACCCATGTGAATTCTCGTTTATTTTTGCACATCATGCTTAAATTAATATGGCTAAACCAATTATGCCAACTGAATAAGTTATCAATATTGATAAACTTCGGATTTACACCATGACGTGTGCAATTATCAATAAACTCCAAGTTTATTATGATATGAGTTTTTATATCAATAAATATCCACTTCATTGTGGTATTCTTTTGTTTATGTAGTACAAATTGGAGAATAAAGCGGGTAACTTTTCACATACATATTATCCCGCTACAAGTTGTAGTAATAGAAGATATTAAATCTTTCCTTTATTTATAGTCTCAATATAATCAACCGCTTTCGCGTATACTTTGGAAACTGAATAAGTTTCTTTGAAACTTACTACAACACAATACCTTATTGGTTTCTCCAAAATAGTTTAATTGGCTCTTCCAGAGCTCTCAATTAATTTGGTACTACCACGTATTCATCAACATCCATATGGTCAATATCTCTTTCAAGGAGAAAGTTATACCATTATGGTCATGGTCAAAATTATATGCAAGATATGTTTCTTGCATTATTGTTGTCCTTTAATAATCACATTGCCAAAATATTTTGGCGTACAATAGGTACGTGACCAATGATCATTCATGCCATAATAATGACATTATTTTCTTATATCATCTCAAATCTCATTCTAGAGGCGAGTGTGGTATATTCACTACCACTAGCACATTCATATTCTTCCAAGAATTAATATGTATTCATAATCAGATGTTGTCACAATCATATCATGAATGGACCATAATCATCTATATGTGCTTTATAAAATCTCATGTCAAATTGATGACAAATAGTATTACTTTCACGGAGTGAAGGATTATTTTGAGAATTCTTATTATTCTCATTATCACAATGTTGACGATTATAATTTCGTCTATTGCCACGTCCACATCCATTGATACCTTCACGGTAATAATTTTATCTTCTTTCAGACTTATCTCATACTGCTATCACATTCTCTTAAGGGAATGAGAATGGAGCAAATTCAATGGGACGGGTTTTCAATAGTTTGCCCACAATCATACATGAATTTGATAATGGCAAGGCATAGAAATTTTACCACTTCAGGTGGTTATAATTTCTTACAAACTCCATTAGAGTTATAATCAAACTTTGTTGTCTTTGCTTGTATATAAAATCAAATAATAGAATTTCAAGAATTTAAACGAGAAAAATAAAGTAAAATACATACCTTAAATCCAAAATTTAATCATGAAGGAAGTTCATGGAGCAATTGACAATCATTATGCTCAATCCCAAAGCTTCTACTCAATTGGTTAGAGTCTCATGCTGATAACGTGTTATAAAATAATAAAAGAAGAAGAGTATTGCAGAGAAAAGTAGGGAGAGAGAATTCTTATTGATATGGGATGAATTACAATGGGAATAGAAGCCTCTATTTATAGGGAGAGGGTGACTTAGCCACCAAGTAATAAACCCTAGAATCTCTTAAAATATAGACATTCACCATAAATACAATTCTATTTATAACAGTTGCATGCTATTTCCTACTAATAATAATCCCATGTTAAAGGTGGAATGTGGATAGAAAGATTTCAGTTAGTAAATTCATAGTACTTGGAATTTATAACTTTTTGATGTGTCACGATCCAAAATCCAATTAGTCTTGATGGTACCTAACTCAACCCGCTAGGTAAGTCAATTAACCTTTACCCAATTCCAATGAAATTCAATAAGACAATTAAGTAAAAGAAAATATCTGAATCTTATACATTTCCCAAGGACTGGTAGTACAAATCATGAGCTGCTAAGATTAGAATTTACAAAGCTGGTATGAAATAAATACATCATCTGTTCGAAATGTACATAAACAGATCTTTATGAATCTAAGGCTACCATGAACAAGAGGCAGCTACAACCGGAACGCAGGTACGTCTTCAAGTCCAGCTCCCGTCGAACACAGCAACATCAACATCCAACATCTGTACGCAAGGTGCAGAAGTGTAATTATGAGTACAACCGACCTCATGTATTTAATAAGTAATAAACCTAACCTTAGGTTGAAAGTAGTGACGAGATGGAACAAAGGTCGGGTCCGACACCAATAGCCAACAATAGTTCATAATAACATAATGCAAGTAATAAAAGAAGTATCTCAGAAATAGGATGCTCAGCTCGTTCACAGTTCCAGAAAATAGGCGTGCTTTTTAAGTATCTCAGTGAAAGCCCAAATCTTTTACCGAAATTGCCAAAAATATGAGTAGCTTGAAAACTGTATTTTTCCCAAAAATCCTTCCAACAATAATTAAGATATTTTATTTTGAGATAGCATGAAGAAAGTAAATCTCTATGCCTACATGTTAAGATAAAGGTAAAATCATGAATGTCACCAAAAGTGGTAGCAGGAGGAAATTCATCTCTAAGCATGTACGTCAAGTACGCATGTCAAATGCAATGCATCTAAGTGATAAACTCATGTACTCACACTCTCAGAGTACTTAATCTCACTGTCTCGCATTCTCTCTCACCATGATCAATACTCAGTACACTCAATCACTCAGCACTGTACAATACCTGCTGCGGCGTGCAGCCCGATCCCATAAAATATAATTAATATAACATGTTGTGGCGTGCAACTCGATCCCATAAATCACTCTCACTCAGGGCCTCGGCCTCACTCAATCATCAATCTCTCCAGTCTCCTGGACTCACAATGCCTTGAACTAGCCCAAAATGATGATATGATGTGCCAATAAATGGTAACAGAGACTGAGATAGGATATGCATATGAATGCTTATGACTGAGTATGTAAAGCAATGAAAGCACATAACTCAACAGCAGAAATAACCTCAATGGGTCCCAACAGGTTAAGCATGTAGCCTAGACATGGTTTCTAACATGGATCACAGCTCAATAGCTCAAGTCATGGTTAGAGATAAAAAAAGGTAGATACACAATACCACAGGAATAACGGAGTCACAACTTACACGGTGCACGCCCACACGCCTGTCACCTAGCATGTGTGTTACCTCAACACCAAACACATAGCACGTAATTCAGGGTTTCATCCCCTCAGCACCAAGTTTAGAAGTGTTACTTACCTTGAACAAGCCAAATCCAAAAACTGAGCAGGCCAAGCGACGCTTCAAAAATGCCATCACATGCGTACCGACCTCAGAACGACTCTAAACTAGCCAAGAGCAACTTGAATACATCAAATAAGCCAAAGGAAATAATTCCAAATGATAAAGGTCGAATTCTTGATCAAAAGCCCAAAAATTGACCAAAAAGTCCAATCCGGCCCGCGCCTCGAAACCCGCAAAAACTCACAAAATCTGACTATCCATTTAATTATGAGTCCAACCATACTAGTTTCACTCAAATCCAACTCCGAATCGATGTTCAAAACTAAAAAATTCACATTATGAAACTTTAGGCAAAAATCCCCAATTTTCATCACAAAATACTAATTAAATGATGAAAACAATGATATATTCATGTATATTAACCAAATCCGAGTTGGAATCACTTACCCCGATGAATTTTTTGAAAAACCCACGAAAAATCACCACAAACCGAGCTCCCAAAGTCCAAATGTGCAATAATACTCTAACCCTCATTTATATAGCACAAATTCTGACTTCCTATTGTGCTGACTGCACATTTTTGTGTGCGGCCGCACATCCCAGGTCCCGTGGCCGCAAGTCCAAATTATGCGATCGCACTTCCATAGCGACTACACTACTAGGCTTCAGTAAAATGCCCATAACTTCCTGTATAAATTTTCAAATGGTGTTTGGTTTACCTTTCTAGAAACTTGACTCAAAGGACTACAACTTTCATTTTTGAATTATCTCCAAATTCCCTGTAGATCAAAAGATAGAAGCTTCCGAAGTGAGACCATCGAACCTGCATAATCCCCTTTCTGCGGCCGCGAGAAGAATTCTGCGGACCGCACAATTTCAATTGCGGTCCGCACATTTTCAACTGTGGTCCGCACAATTACCACTGCCTCCGCACTTTGGGAGTTTGCGGCCGCACATCCGCACTCCAAAATGTGCCCCCGTACTCCCAAAAGTTCCAGAACAACATCGGAATGCCGAAATGCAACTTGTTCAAACCCCAACTCGAAACACACCCGAGCCACTTTGGACCCCATTCGAATATACCAACAAGTTCCGTAACATAATGCGGACATACTCAAGGCCTGAAATCACATATAACAACATCGAAACGAAGAATCGCACCTCAATTCAAACTTGATGAACTTTGAACTTTTCAACTTCCATAACTCGTGCCGAAACATAGCAAACCATTCCGGGATCAAGTCTCAAATGACATAACGAAGTTATTCTAATTCCCGGAACCACAATCCGAATCCAATATCAAGAAGTTCACTCCCGGTCAAACTTTCCAAAAATTCAATTTTTGCCATACCAAGCTAAATTGTCACGACCCAAATCCTAACCTGTCGTGCGCCTATCGTGGTACTAGGCAATCCGATATTTCCAAAATATTACCAATATTTAACAAAAATGAATCAAGTATATTTAAATAACCAAGGTTTTCATAAAACAGGGTAAAAACCCAAAACACAATGCGGAAAACAACTCCCAAATCTGGGTGTCACTGAGCTCATGAGCATCTATACATCACCAGTCTAGAAAATAAATGTCTACAAAAGTCTGGATCAAAATACAAGCAAAGAAAAGATAAGGAAGCAGAAACAAGGATTGCGAGCGCTGGGCAACTACCTCGTAGTCTCCAAAGATCAACCGTGCACGATATCAACGCCCACCGTGTCCGGAAATACTTGGATCTACACATGAAGTGCATGGTGTAGCGTGAGTACAACCAACTCAGTAAGTAACAATAATAAATAAGGAAATGAAATATAGTGACGAGCTACACAGTTATAGTTCATTTTCAGTAGTCTCAACAAGAAAGTAGACATGCTTTCAAATATTTAAGTCAAATCAGTTTATACGTGCCAAGTTAAAGTAAAAATCGGATATAATATCTCCCAAAAGTTTCAAAACAGTGACATATAGCAGCTATGTGCAACAACAATGAAAGCAAATACAGCCTCTGGGGTAACAGTCACTCAGTCTTTCTCAATAGCGCATCACTCGGCTCTCAGCCCTCGACACTCACACTCAATAGGTACCTGCACTCACTGGAGGTGTACGAACTCCGGAGGGGCTCCTACATCCCAAGCGCTATATCGCTGCGGCGTGCAGCCCGATCCCATAATATATATATATATATATATATATATATATAGCCATAAGGCCCGTTGCGGCGTGCAACCCGATCCATATATATACATCCCTAAGGCTCGTTGCGGCATGCAACCCGATCCATATACATACTGCCTTAAGGCTCGTTGCGGCGTGCAACCCGATCCATATATATACATATAGCTCACAGCTCGGCACTCACGCCCTAACTCAGTCACCAACCTCTCCAGTCTCTTGGGCTATCAGAAATCATAAAAATCAGCCCAAACAGAGATAATATAATGTATCAACAAGAAGCAAGAAGAGACTGAGATATGATACGCAAGTAAAACCATAACTGAGTACAAGACAGCAATTAGCAAATAATTCAACAAGTACACAACCTCTGCAGGTCCCAACAGTGTCAACACATGGCCTAAACATGATTTCTAGCATGATTTGCAGTCAAATTTCTATAACAGGGAGAACATATATCTAACAACAAGTTATTCAACTTTACAGTTCCATAGAATGGACCACGTCACAATTCCTACAGTGCACGCTCGTCACCTAGCATGTGCATCACCTCCAAACCAATCACATAACGCATTATTCGGGGTTTCATACCCTCAGAACTAGATTTAGAACTGTTACTTACCTCAATCCGAGCAAAACTTTACTCCAATATGCCTTTGCCTCGCAAGTCGGTCTCCAAATGTCCCAAATCTAGCCACAAGCGGTACAATACAATCAATACGGGCTAAAGGAACCAATTCCACAAGAAAAATATGAAATTATAAGCCAAAATCTGGAATTGGTCAAAAGTCGGCCCCGGACCCACGTCTCAATATCTGACAAAAGTCACAAAACCCGAAAGCTCATTCACTCACGAATCTAGTCATACTAAATTCATCAAAATTCGACACCAAATGGCCATCCAAATCCCAAAATCAACTCTCTAAATCCCTAGCCTCAAACCCCAAATTTCACCACAAAAATACACAAACTAGGTGGAAAATCAATGAGAAAACATAATTATTGAAGAAAAATGACACAAGGAGCTTACCTCAAGAATCTCTTCAATAATCCTCTCAAAAACCTCCAAAATCTGAGCTCAAAATATTAGAAATGACAAAAATCTCGGAACCTTCGTTTTATATAGGTTCTGCCCAGGCCTTCCGCACGTGCGGCCAAAATCCACTTCTACGGTCCTGCTTCTGTGGTGAAGATTCTGCTTCTGCGGAAGTCACTTAGTCCCAGCTGATTTCGCTTCTGCGACGTCTGACCCGCATCTGCGGCCTCGCAGGTGCGGGAAAATCTTCGCACCTGCGGCCCCCTGTTCCTCTCTTCCTTGCCCGCTTCTGCGGCTTCTTTCTCGCTTCTGCGGGCTTGCACCTGCGGTTCCCCATCCACATGTGCGATTACACCAGGAGGAATCAACTTCAACAATCCTTCAACCTCCAACTTTGATCCGTTAGCCACCCAAAATCAACCCGAGGCCCCCGAGACCTCAACCAAATATACCAACAAGTCCTAAAACATGATACAAACTTAGTCGAGCCTTCAAATCACCTCAAACAACATCAAACACTCGAATCGCACCACAATTCAAGCCTAATGAACTCTGAAATTTACAAATTCTACAAACGACGTCGAAACCTATCAAATCACGTCCAATTAACCTCAAATTTTACATGCAAGTCAGAAATGACACCACGAACCTACTCCAACTTCCGGAAATCAAATCCGACCCTGATATCAAAAAGTCCACTCCCGATCAAACTTTTCAAAATTACAACTTTCGCCATTTCAAGCCTATTTCTACTACGGACCTTTAAATCACAATCCAGACACACTAGAGCTAATGAAACCATCAAAATTCAAATCCGAGATCGTTTACACATAAGTCAACATCCGGTCAACTTTTTCAACTCAAACTTTCAATTATGAGACTAAGTGTATCAATTCACTTTGAAATCTCTCAGGACCCGAACCAACCAAATCGGTAAGTCATATAACAGTTGTAGAGCACAAAAGGAGCATAAAATAGGGAAACGGGGCTACAACTCTCGAAACGACCGTCCGGATCGTTACACAAATTCAATTACGAACCCCAAATCACAATCCGGACACGCTCTTAAGTCTAAAATCACCCAACGGAGCTAATGGAACCATCAAAACTCCAATCCGAGGTCAAATACTAAAAAGTTAAACTTGATCAACTCTTCCAATTTAAAGCTTCCTAGTTGAGAATCATTCTTCCAAATCAATTCTGAATAACCTGAAAACCAAAACCGACGATTCACATAAGTCATAATACATCATACGGAGCCACTCATGCCCTCAAACCACCGAGCGGAGTGTAAATGCTCAAAATGATCGATCGGTTTGTTATATGGTGACAATGAGTACGCTTAGCTAGCGTTTAGACATATATTTGGTTGAAATTTAAAAAAAAAAAGAGTTTTTATTGAAGTTGTGTTGAAAAATAATTTTTGGAAGTTTAAGTTGTGTATGGACATGTATTTTATTTGAAAAAAAGTTGAAATTTTATGAGTGGAAGAAAAAATTTCACTCAAAAACTGCCATAAACTAGTTTTTTTTATTTTTTTTCAAAAATTGATCATATTCCATGAACAAACAGTGTTTTCAAAAACTTTTTGGAAAGAAATAGTCAAAATCTATGGCCAATTGGGAGCTTAGTATTGACTAGGAGTGGCAAACGGGAGGGTCAGGATGGATATGGTTCGGGCCAAAAACAGGTAATGAAAAAACGGATAAATTATCCGACCCGATTCATATTTAATACGGATAAAAAACGGGTTAACCGGTGGATAATATGGGTAACTATATTATCCATGACTTCTTGGATATGATAACTTTTGGGAGAATTCTTCCCTAACTTGAGGAACCCCCAATTTGAGGCTTTACAATTGTAAAAGTTAGACCCATTGGTTACCCATTGGTTATCCATTTTCTAACTGGATAATATGGTTTTTATCCATATTTGACCCGTTTTTAAAAAGTTCATTATCCAACCCATTTTTTTGTGGATAATATGAGTGATTAACTGTTTTCTTTTAACCATTTTGCCATCCCTAGTATTGACCAACAAAAATTCGATCCTATAGCTAGTTAGGATTGGTTGTGTTAGTCATTTATTTTCATTTTAGTTGGACCCATTTTATTAATTCAATGTTGCTTTAATAAAATCACTTAAAATGAATTAAGATTTCCATTAAGATTAGAGGTTCTTTAAATCTTGCATTTTTTCCCTACAACATACATCAAGTCTCTAAACAAACTAGCAAGGCTCCTCCTATAAACATTGAATATAATATGTGACTATTACAACGTCTAATCCTTAATCCTTAATCCTAATTAGTTTGTGACGGTTATATGGATCTTTCGTTACCATTCCATATGAAACTTCAGTATAAATATATGACACTTAGGAATAAGTATATGAAACTTTCATTTATAAATTAAATCTTCAAGTAAGATAGTGGATGCGTCGTCACCTGTTGTCAAATACCTATCTCAGTCTTTGACAACCCCCCCCCCCCCCTTTCCTCAGCGTTTTAATTTGAAGAATTAACCTAAATAATCATCAACTCAACCGCTTAAATTAAAAATAGTAAGGATATAATATTAATATATTATATGTATAATTATGTATAATCGGTATATAATTTATATATACCGGCTAGAAAAAGTAAAATAATAAATTTGTCCAACTATTTTAATTTCACAATTGAAATACTACTAAAAAAACTTTTCCTAGGGCTCCTACTGAATGGGGACCCTATAATGAAAGAGATGTCCTTTATTTCTGCGTAGTCTTAGGGCACATGAAATTCGAGTAGACAGTGCGATTCTACGTCAAGTTCAGTCTACATCAACTATATTTACCACTCAACTTGAAAGTCATGAATAATTTAACGAAGAATACAAATTTAAATGATTTATCTTATCTGTTCATCGATAGTTAAACTACAGTCCTACAAGCTTGTCTTTATCATATACTTCTTAAATAATTTACTGTGTTTTAATGTCCCGAAGTGACTATGATATCATTGTTCCCTGGACCTACTAAGCCGTTAGATATGTGCTTCTAGTACACAAATAATTAGTTTTCTTGTACGAGTAGATGAGAGAACATATCATGGTCTAAACAGAAAAGATATTAGAAAAATATATTTAAGTTTTATGTACCATGCCTTACAAAACAAGTTTTTCGACAATTAATCCAAACAAAATTTTCTAAAAGCTAAATCAAAACCAGTTCTAAATGGCACCGTAACATACGGTCCACAAAACATTCCGAAGAAAAACTCTTCAAATTAGGGTGTATTTGGTATAAGAGGAAAATATTATTAATTTTCTAACTTAAATGTCTAGAAAAATATTTTAATTATGAACTTATTTTCCTTGAATTTCAAGAAAATGACTTTGCTATCAAGAGGAAGAAAAATAATTTAATTTCAAACTCTCCAACTTGTGGTTTCAACCTCCCATCCCCATCCTCGCATCTACCCTGACCACCCACAACCCCCTCGCGCCATACCCCACCTCCCATCCTAATCGTACCCAACCCTGCACCCTATCACGCCCCTCTCCTCAATTACCTTCGAATACCACCAACCCTCACCTCCGTCCCCCATGCCCCGATCTCCACCCTTCACCCCAACCCCCGTATCCCGACTCTGACCTCGACCTTGACTCCACCACTTCGACCTCGACCCTGAATCCACCACTCCCGACCCTAAACCTAACCACACCCGACCACCTCAACTCTACCCTGACCCCAACCTCAACCTGCCAAGTCCCATCCCCACCTCGACCCTGACCCCAATCCTCAACTCCCCCATCCCAAGCTAATATTTTTCACTTAATTATTTGTTAAAATACTAAAAAGAAATCCTCCATCCCAAGACAATATTTTTCCTCACTTGCTAAAATATTTAAAAAAAAAAAACAAGTAAGGAAACTACTTATTTTTCAGAAAAATATTTTCTAAATACCAAACACATCCTTAATGTTATGAGAGAGCCCCTTAGAGTTTTGACATATTGTAGAGCCACCAACTCTTTTTCCAAAACCATCCCATTTTATACATGGCTTTGAATTTGTGGCATATGTAACATCTTTGAGTGGGGAAAGCAACTTTGTAGTACAAAATCACATGCTCATTCCAGAACCCTTGAAGAAGGTTTAACAGAATTGGTATGACTCTGAATAACTCCTTTATCATTTCATCAAAAGCCCATAAACAAACACAGCCAACCAAAAAGAATTAACTACAGAGGGTTGCCAAAATAGGAGAATATATTGTTGAAATGGCAATGTTGCAGCAAGGATTGGTTTGGCATTAAAGTAAGGCAATAATATCTTTTCTTTAGATATTCTTTGTGTGCTGAGGTAAACTAAGAAAGATTATTTTTGCGATAAAAAAAAAAAAAAAAAAATTGGACGTTCAACATAATTTGTATCCACCTTCATTTTAAAGTTATAAATCCATACTTAGTGAGCATTTGGACATAAGAATTGTAAAATCCCGGAAAAAAGTGGAGAAAAAAAAATTCAAGTGAAAATGATATTTGAAAGCTAGAGTTGTGTTTGGACATGAATACAATTTTGGGCTGTTTTTGAATTTTTATGAGTGATTTGAAGTGAAAATTCTGAAAAACAGCCTTTTAAAGTTTTTTTCAAAAAATTCCAAAATTCGTTTTCAAGTGAAAATTGAAAATTTTATGGCCAAACACTGATTTTAAAAAAAGAAAAGTAGAAAAGTTTGTATGGCCTAACGGCCCCTTAGTCTAGATTAAAGTCAAATATAGAGCCTTTTTATAAGTAATAATAGTAAGATATATAGAGGAGGCAAGTTGCTAGGTTTGTAGGCTGTGGTGGTGGTTAGATTTTTCCATTTAAAGAAGGTTTTAATAGTTGGAGGGCTAACATTTCAATGTCCTATTTCCATTTCTTACCAAGCCTTCTTTAGCAGCTGAGCTTTCAACATGGGAGCCCAATTTAATTTTTGTACTCTTTCTTTAAGTCTTCATCATCTAATGGGGACCAAATTTAATAGTTTCACAAGTCAATTACCACACTCTCCTACGGTAAATAATTAATTCAATCATCAAGTTACTGTTTTATTTGTCGACGATTAGAATAGTGGTATATTTATCTTTTAAATTGTTAACGTTCTCAACTAGAATCAGTCCTTCAATTACCTTTTTCCTTTTACGACGACAGAATTGAAGAAGAGTAATTAAAACCTTAATTCCAATATTTAATTTCGTTTATCAAATATCTTGGTTTAATTAAAATGGTTTAACAGTGAAGAAAATCTCATAACTTTTTGTGAATTTATGAAGCTTTCTTAAAATCAGCAATAGTACCGTTGAAGCATCTTTTGTGGCATGAGCTTTCCATGGCCAATGCAGCCATGTGGATAGGAAGGGGACCAATTTTTCTAATGTACGATGAAACTATAGTGTCATTAATTAAGACTACAATTAATTAAACAAAATTGAGTTCATAAAAATGCTGATTAAATCAGGTGACAGTTTAAAAAATGAGTTCTAAACTTTCTCCTCTCTCTCTCTCTCACACACACACACATTATGAAATTTGGTAAATCGTTTTAGTCATCGAATTAAGGATGTATAGTAGCAAAGTCATAAAATCGGTTCTAAAGAAAACTTGTTTACTATAGTGAATTGTTGCAGAAAGCGGTTGTTATAGAAATGTATGATTGTATATATGTATAAAGTTTTTAGAAATATCTACGAATATTAAATTCTTTATTCATAGTTTTAAAAGCGCAATAAATTCAGCAGTAAAATCTTAAAGGTTAAATCGATCAAAGTTAAATTTCATCAAATGTGAAATTAACCTGCAATTTGCATTGAATAAGGTTTGAGATGGACAAGTCGAATTAGGTTTTTTATTGAATGCTTATCCTCCTGGGACAAACTCCATGTTGCTGGTCTAGATTAGGGTCTTTGCACATACACACAGGCACAGCTCCTGTTACACAAACATAGGAAAAATAAGGAATATAAAAAAGGTTTATAACATGTATTTTCCTGCTTGTCTTTTTTATTTGCAAACACCGACAGCACAAGCACTTGTACCTTTTTTTTTTTTTGCTTTGGATTTTCTCCTTTTCTTTTTTCTTTTGTTGTAAAAAGATGTTGTTGAAGAAGTCAATGATTATTTGAAATAAAAAATAAAGTAATTAGTTCAGAATATTTATTCCTTCTCCAATACTCTTCTAAATAGTGTCTAGAAAAGTTATAAAAAAAAAAAAAGATTTGGGTAAATACTTACCCGTACCAAGTGCTACACCAAACCAATAGGTGCATGATATGTGTTTGTAAATAGACTTATGTCGCTTAATCATAGTTAATTAATACATATTTGTACCTAAAAAATCACTTAACTATGATAAATTATTATATTTTTATGTAAACAATGGTTAGTACGTTGAAGAGATTAGGGGGACAGTTATTTGAGTTAATTCTTCTAAATTAGTTTTTTTACCTAAGATTTAGCTCTAAATTTAAACTCATATGATACCCGCACAACGTACTGGCTAATATGTTAGAAAAAATAAAACCAAAATACAATCTGTAATTTTATACTATAGTCTAGTAATATAATAATATTAGAAAAAGCTTCACTCAAAACCAGTGAATTTCCTAAAGAAAATAAATCCACTTTAAATGAGAAGATTTGGAATGTTACAAACAAAAACACATTTCTTAATAGTCCGTAGCTTTGAATCTTAAAAATAGAATAAAGAAATAGCAACAAGAATTCAAGGATTATGGCATGTGAGAGAAACACGTAATTTGATTTTTATTGTACATCATCATTACATATAAATGACATGAAAGTATGTATAACTTGTAATTTGGAGTAGTGAAATCAAAATGACGAACAAACATGTATTTTAAGAGGGAAAGCAAAGAGTACTGACAAGCATTTTGGTATAGAAAAAACATTAACCTATTCTCAATTTTGAGCTATACTCCTACTAAAAATAAATAAACTGATTTGATGCAAACAAATGATTTTCCTCAAAAGCTCTATACTTTAATGAGAAATTTTCGTAAAGTACTATAGTTTAGATCCTAATAATTATAATTTGCCTAATTAGCATTCTTCTAATTTTTCTTTATTTGATGTTCTCTGTTTTTTATGCTTTCTTGTTGTATAGAGTTATAATTAATGGAATTCATCAATGGATTTCAATCGTTTTAAGTTAGCAATTTTCTTTCATGTTGCACAATCGGTGTTCAAATTGAAATTTCAATCACTAAATTTTGAAGGTGTTTGACTCTCCACCATTGACAACAATTAAAAAGCTTTGAAGCTTTGAATTCGAATTTGGATTTTCAAAAATCATTATTTGTTTGGATTGGGTGTTGTTGCAAACAATTGGGAATATTGTTTAGAGTTTATATCTCACTTTTGAGGGTGTTTGGTGAAGATTAGACTTGATTTTGGCTGAACTTTAAATTGAAACTCGTTGAAGAAGAAGAAGAAGACATGACATACAATATACTTACGAAACTGTAGTAAAGTTATAGTATAATTGTACGTAAAATGTATTATGTTGTAGCTATATATTTTTTTTATTTCAATGTTGAAAGTTGTACAATAGTTGTATAATTTATGAATCGTTGTATAAAATTTGTATTTAAGTTATCAATACAATCTTTTTACATAAAATTATTGATATGTATCAAAATTGTATTAAGAGCGTAAGTTTTGATTTGAATTTTAGAAAGAAAGAAGCACACACCACAAACATAATATATACAAATCAGATACAAAAATATACAAAGACATATTGTATAAAATTTGTATAAAAATTATATTGAAGTTATATGATATTGTAGTTGTATATAATTTGGTAGAAATAATGTATGAAAATTGTAGATAAGTTATAAATAAGTTGTATAATATATAATTAGTTGTATGAAATTTGTTTTTAGTATGTATAAATCAGATACAAAATATACAAAAGACATGTTGTATAAAGTTTTTATAAAAATTATATTTAAGTTATATGATGTGGTAGTTGTATTTAACTGGGTAGAAATAATATATGAAAGTTGATAAATTGTAAATAAGTTGTATAACATATAATTACTATGTATAAATCAAAAGACCAATTAAAAGAGGTAGAGATTATTTGATCACACTCAATGCCGATGATAATAGCTCTTGCAAAAATCTGCTCACCAAGTTCAACTGATGTAATGCTTGCACAGGCACTGATCACACTTGAAAAATAAATTTGTCCATCCCAAAATGCATCCTATTCATCCTGCGGAAAAAAAATCCAGTGCTTCAATTGGACAACCAGTTTGACTAAGACCTATAAACATGGAGTTCTAAGATATTAAGCTCTTATTATAGGGCATTGACTCAAATAACTTCCTCGCCTCTTCAATTCTGTTGGAATTAAAATAAATGGTAATCATAGAATTAAGCAAGACAATGTCATGTACTTTGAGTTCATTAAAGACATTGGCAGCTTCATCAGGACGTCCACATTTAGCATATGTGTCAAACTGACAGCGAGAAGATATGGGTTTTTTTTAAGGATAAAAAAAAAAGACCGAAACAATTAGCAAACAGAAATCCCTAAATATAAGTTCCGGGAGAAGAGGGGAGAGAGGAGAGAAAAAAGAAAAAATGTATAACTAAATCCCTTATTGAAGGCACTAATAATGGATTGGGAGTCTTTTAAGATGGATTGTATATATTTTGTAGCTAAAACGTGTTAGGTCAGGTATATACAGAAACTTGGACATTTTTGGTAATAAGGTTTCAAATAATGTATATGAACGAAAAAGTCCCTTTTTAATTTACAATTGGCCCAATTATGAGGCCCATTAGTTTTGGTTTTGCCATCTAAATTAGAGCCCATAAACATAGGATGAGAGTAACGGAGTGGCCCGAAAAGCAAAAACGAGTAAAATTGCTAGTAGTAGCTCATTGTGCTTCTGGTGCAGTAAAACAGATCAAGAAAACGGAGAGCAATGGCGGAAGTGCAGAGAAGGGGAAGACCGTTACCTCCACCTCCGGCGAGAGTCCCACCGGGTCCTCCTCCCCTCAGAATGGGCCCTCGGGTCCAACCCGTTGACCCGTGAAAAGGTCCTCCTCTTCTNTTCCCTGTAAAACTTTCAAGGGTACTTTGTATTATCTCTAGGTTTTAGAAATAATGCTTCTTCTTTTTTGATATCCTTAATTATACGTTAAATTTTATTTTAGAGTACCTCTAATTTTTCTTCTTGTATTAATATGCTAGCATAATCGGCATCTTATTCCTATGTGCTGTTCAATTTCTGAAAAACATCCTCTCTTTTTTTGCGTACTATTAGTTACTAAAGAAATCTTTTGCTTTTTTTTTTTTTTTGGTTTCTATCCCAACACCAGACTTGTCCACTCTTGCTTCGCGTTTTCACCAAGGTATGCACTCTGCCAAAGTTCTGTATAATCTTTCTTTATTCGGATTTTCAGTAGTATTAACAAATGTTTAAAGCAATAAGTTTTATTTCTTAGGTTTTGCATTTTCGTAGGCTCTTGTACTCTCCAGTGTTGTCATCGGCTCATTTAAGGCACGCATAAGCCCTGAAGCTCATAAAAGCTGCGGATGGTGTTTCGCCTCGCTTAAGCTATGCTTCGGTGTAGGGAATGCACTAAGGCGTGGGCACTCATTGCCCGTGAGTTCTATCTTGAATGGACCAGTACTAAACAACAAATATAATCGGCACATAAGTGTATTAGTTGTTGAGGAAAACATTAAGAATGAATTTGTTACTTTTTCTGAAATTATATATATATATATATATATATATATATATATATATATATATTTTATTCCCTTCATTGCGCCTTTTCTACTAAAGCCCACACTTCAATTGCACTTTGAGCTTAAAGCCCCAATAAACCTAGAGCGCTTTGTAGAGCTTTTCGCCTTTGAGAACACTAGTTCTATCTACAAAAGCATCTGTACATGATCTTACAATTTATTGGCATATTGTGTACTGTTTTACTATTACCATAAAGGTTACCTGTTCTCATATTTTTTGGCTTCTTCCTTCTTAGATTCAATTATGAAAGTACTTGAGATAAATTATTACCTTATCAGAAGAAATGAAGTATTTGATATAAAATACCCTATCAACAATAACCTAGCGGACATTTGCTTCGAAACTTGCAGATTGGAGGCCATCATAGTGATAATGATTTTGCCGTGAGAGGCAAGGAACCTAAAGATGAGGTCCAGATCTATACATGGATGGATGCTGCTCTGCGTGAATTAACTGATCTGGTATGAAAAGATAACTATAATATGCTTTTCCTCTGATCTCCTAATTTAGACTTTACTTTCTTATTTCCCTATCAGTGTGTTAATTCCTTGACTATGCATCAGAAAGTTGTGCTTCAAGATATTATCACATTGTTGCAAACTTTCGCAATCTTCCTCCTGGGACATTGACTTGTAGGCATTACCAATCCAATAATTGTCTAGAAGAATGAGCTAGGCTTGGATTTTGTGAAGTGATGAGTTACCTCCTGCACAAGATAACCATATTTGAATTTTGAATCTAATCAGTTGACTTCCAAAATATGATTGAACATAGGAGTATTTTGGACCCAAAATGGGCCAAAAAACTAGCTAAAAACAGAAATGGGTTGTCCAAACTACTATATCGCACAAAAAACTGCATATACAGTTAACTAGGCCTTAAAGGCCGTTAGCCGGCTCCGTCCGGAATTTATTAATTTTTAATGTATATCGCAGGAAAAAACTGCCAACAACCCATTTTTTTTCAAAATAGTTTGGACAACCCATTTTGGGTCCTAACTTCATTGAGGTGATATGAGTTGGAATATCAGAATCTCAAATATGACAGTTAAGAGCAGTTGGTGTTGAGCTTGTCAAATCTGATTTTCTCCAAAAATTGAATAAGTTAGGTCAGACTTTTTCTTTCTTCACAACGTAGTAGTATTCTACATTGTATATCAGACTTAGACGTATCAGATTACTCAGATTGCCAACCAAAAAGCAGCAATATAGTGGATATCTCTTAGTGTTTGCCTTAGTGGTTGTGCTGCAACTTTCTTCACCTTCCTTTGTGACCCACTTTCCTTTGTAGGAAATGTTTAAGTTATTTATGTTACATCCATTCATTTAACTGTTTGGCAGGTTAAAGAGGTTGCTCCAGAAGCAAGACGAAGAGATGCAAGTTTGTCATTTGCTTTTGTGTATCCTGATAAACGAGGGCGGTTTGTGGTTAGAGAGGTCTGTCTCCCATCTCTTATATATGTGTTAATGTAACCTCATTGCTCCTTTGGATGGGGGGTGGGGAGAGGGGGGGGGGGTGTTGTGCACCTACTTTTAGGCATTGAGAAACGATCAATGGTGCGGCTTGTTTTTTGAAATTGATGATGTGCATCTTACCCTGTGTCTATTGACCATTTCCATTTTTAGTGTAAGATGTCATTATCCGATTATGATATACTAATATTTACATTCTACCAGATGAAAAATGAGGCTACAGAACTAAAGGAGGGGATACTCACTCTATTAACTAAAATGTTGGTATATAGAGTGTCCACCTTTCAGTTTCCATGGACTTCGAGTCTAGTATATGTGATAATGTCTCAGTTCAGTGCTATTTGAACTTGCCTTGTTTGTCTTCCACGTTCAATTTACCTTTGTCTGCTGATTTGGAGCTGTTAAATATTTCTTTACTTACACATTTCTACTCTAGCTTTTGCCAACCAACTTCGATTGCTAATGTGCGAGAACTTGAAAAATTGCTGCAAGCTATCATCTGGCTTTTTGTATCTTCTGGGAGGATTATATAAGAGTTTTTGGTTGTCACATTTTTCCTCTAACTTTCTTTAAGCTGTAATGAGTCTCCATTTCGAAATGCAGTTCATATCTCTTGACTCTTAAATCCTGCTTGAACTAGATTAATGAGGATATTATCACCAAAGATATAGGCAGATGATATTGAAACAATTATGGCAAAACATGGTGAAAATGAGTTTATCTAAAAAAAACATGGTGAAAATGAGTTTGTGTTGGTTCCTTCATCTTCATACTTCAGCTTTTGTAATGAATAGAACTATATCAATCCATCAATCAATCAATTAGTTAGCTGATAATCATTTCAGTATGATGCCATTTCGAATTTCCCGTATAATCTTAATTTATTTCAGAAGACAAAATGAAGGAAAACTAGGAAGTTCTGGGATTTGGAATAATCCGCAGGTAGTTGAAGTGTTCCATCCTATAGAGTTCTGGGGTGGTGGAACGTTCTGTCTTAATATAGGGTGTTGGATGTTATAACTTATAACTATGTCTGTAATCCGTACTCCGCTGACCATTCCTTTTATTAACCGTGAGTGCGTTCAAGCTGATTCCTGCCTAATCACATCCAAAAAAAGCTATTACTGGCCTAATTCGGGTTTTCTATTTGCTGTGAAGGTGGGTAGAACGTACTCTTATCCAAATGGGAGACGACCCGATAGTGGCAGCAAAAGCTTGAGTGAACTAAAATTTCAGGTAAACTTTGTTCAATATATTTTTTTCTTATAGGCAATGGTGAAGTATCCATTGAACTGCACTGAGTTTGTTTAGATTGTAGCATCAATTGAATATGGGATTCTGACTTGTATCTAACCCCTGCAGATTGGAGATTACTTGGATGTGGCTATCACGTTCCAGTGACCTGTAAGACTACCCGCAGTAAAAATAGAACCATCTAGCCTTGTAGTATACTTGGTGTTCCTTTTCTTAAACTTCCCTGTCCTTGATATGCATAGCCCCGCTTATGCATTAGTTCTTATATGCTTGGGCAATGCTACCTTTTTCTGTAAAATTAACATCAAATCCAGAGTGTCGATGCATTCCAGACCTATATCTTGTATTCGTTTATATCTGCAAGATGGTTAAAGTAACAAGTATCTAAGGATTTGTTCTAATGATCAATCAAATGGGTGATACCCCATTGAAGACCAGTGTTCAATTTCCAGCAAAGATATTACAATAGGTGATTTTTCTTACGTGGTACAATACTGTGGAAGATAACAGGTATCCGATGAATTAACCGAGAAATATGCTAAAAAAAATTCAAATAACCATATTTGTCTGCTCATCTCATCCCAATGTGGAATCAACTCCATTGTTACGTTAGATTATGTCTGCTAGCAAGAATGCTCCTGACTTGGCCAATGGTGACATTGGACTTCGTCATATACTAGTACTCTTTTTGTGCTCACAATTGAAAATGTGCCCCCTTCAACGAAGGGTTAGACAGCAATTTCATTGTTCGTGTCTTTATTCCGTCAAAAGCACAAATTCTTAAGTAAATCTCATAGTTTATTATATTACTCAAATCAATTTTTTTATTTTGTTCCTGGAGCGAAGGGTCTATCTGAAACAACATTTTTATTAGACGGGTTGAAAACGGATAGATTATCCGACCCGACTCATATATAATACAGATAAAAACAAGTTAACCGGCGGATAGTATGAGTAATTATATTATCCATGGCTTCTTGAATATGATTACTTTTGGGAGAATTTCTATTCTCCCAAACTTGAGGAACCTCCAATTTAAGGTTTTACAAGTGTAAAAGTTAAACTCAATAGTTATCCATTGGTTATCTATTTTCTAAATATATAATATGGTTCTAATATATATTTGACCCGTTTTTATAACGTTCATTATCCAACCCAATTTTTAGTGGATAATATGAGTGGTTAATTATTTTCTTTTAATCATTTTGTCACCACTTATTTTTACTTTTACAAGGTAATAATAAGATTTGCGTACACATTATCTTCCCCAGACATCATTTGTGAAATTTTGGGTTGTCGTTACAATTTGTCCTATTTTATACGATATTTTTTCTTTTTTAATCTATTCTAAAAAAAAATATGTTATTTTTATATTTAATTTATTAAAATTTAAAAATTTTATTTTACATTTAGTGACATACTCTTATATCCATAAAAATCATGACATACTTAAAATTATAAGTTGCTATGTACTAAATTTTTTATTTGTTAAATTCAGTATGCAATCAACTATTGTGGTATATAGTTGATAATAGGTGAATTTGACTATAATCACACCTTAAATAATCACCTTCTTGTGTAGTTTTAATGCTAAAAGTGATAACAAAATGCTCTTATTAGTGCTTTTCATGATTTGCAGGTGATATATGTATAAGGAAGGCTAAGGAGCAGTTTTGGAGTTAAAATTGATGAAAAAGAGGCCAACTGTGAAATTTCCCAAGTGAACCATGCAAAACAGGCCGAAGATTCAGAGCACTGGGTCCACCGCGGTTCCACCGCAACCGCGGCAGAACCGCGGTGGAAAGCAGCTGTAGAATTTCAAGGATTCCGCGAGGGTGTTCGGCCGCGGTTCTACCGCGACCGCGGCAGAACCGCGGCAGGCGCAGACACTTCAAGGACCAAAGTGTCAATTACGGGATTTTTAGACCTAAACCCTATTTAAAACATTAGACTTCGCCCAAGAGAGGCATGTATTGATTTTTAAGGTTTCTTAGTAAGGAAAACCATTGTGAGAGAGTACTCTAAACATCTTTCTTCTTTTCTTTTGATTTTATGATGAATTCAATCTTAGTTTATGTTCCCATAGCCATGAGTAGCTAAATTCCTTGTCTAAGGTTTTGATGGAACATATTGGGTGATGAAATTCTTGTTTATGTGAATACAAATTGCCAGTTTAATTTCTATTTGTTCAACTTCGTGTTCGTTGTAGTTAATTGACAGGATCCTCAATTAGCTGTGCCTATTTAGTGTGCATAACTTGGAAAAGAGTGCATATTTATGTTATTGTTGAACAACACCACTCCTAGATTATTAGAGGAATCTATAATTGCGGGTTTAAAGGCGGAATTAGGGATAACGAAGCCTTGGGTGTAATCTAAAGTGAATCGTGCTAAATAAAGTAAGCTAGTGTATCTCGGGAGAGTGCAATAGTAAATTACTGTGATTACTCGGGATAGATTTGCGGTAAGATTAGCGTTTATGATTGATAGAGATGTGTGGGTAAATTTGTATGAGCATAAACAGATGGGATTCCATCAATAGGGGAAATCATTGCCTTAGTTTTTCCTCGTAATTGTTTACAACCTCATTAGTTTAGTTTACAACTATTTAGTTACTTGCAAGCTAGTCGTTAAAGAATACTCAACTGAGATTTGAACATTTGGGAAGCTGGTTCTGAAGAATTAGTGAGTCTGAAGATAGTAGTTGATAGGTTAACTCTCTGTGGATTCGACCCCGGGCGTAATACTCTGGTTATATTTGCAACGTCCGCTTAGTCCTTTTTATAAGGCATAGTTGGGCGTGATCAATAATGTAACAGAAGGAGTACTCTTTTGCAATTAGATGGGAAACTTAATAAAATGAAAAATATTGAGTTAGTGAGTATAAAAGTGATATGGAATTTTTTTGAGTTAATAAAGATAGTTGTTAATTTCATAGAACTAGAATCGAGACCATAATACAGTAAAAATAGCACGGTCTAGCCAGTTTTCGGACTGGTCATTCAAAAATAGTCAGCGTTTACCAAGTCAATGAAAAATAGCCACTATTTTGCTGCAACAGAGACCGGTCCAGCATAATATACTGGAGTTCGGTGCACCTGTGTATGAACTTCCAGCATATTATGCTGGAATTCCAACACACGAAAAGTTCCAGCATAATATACTGGAGATTCGAGCACTTGTGTATGAACTTCCAGCATATTATACTGGACCAGTATACTTTGCTGGAACTCCAGTATATTATGCTGGAGTTCTAGTGTACTTATGCTGGAACTCCATCTATTATGCTGGAGTTCCAGCATACTTATCCTGGAACTCCAGTATAATATGCTGGAGTTCAAGTATACTTATGCTGGAACTCCAGCATAATATACTGGAGTTCAAGTATGCTTATGCTGGAACTCCAGCATAATATACTGACGTATTTTCCGGATTTTGAACAGTGTTTTCGTTCAGATTTATCTTTACATGAAAAGTGGCTAAATTTCGATTACTTTTAAAACTAGGCTATTTTTGAACGACCACTTGTATATCTGACTATTTTTAAATTTCTTCCCATAATACATTCATTCATCTAACGGATAAGCAAGGGATATTAAATAAGAGGAGATATTACAAATTATTACTACTCCATTTATCTATTCACTAATAATGGTTAATAAGTCTATGGCTTATCAAAAGCTACATAGTGTGGTCCGTGTCGGCGAAAGAACGACGTCGTTAATCTCCACTTACCACTATTTCTTAAACCAGAAAAAAAAATCAGAAATTGAAAGAGAGAGAAGAAAGAGAAAAAAAAAACAAAAGAGTTGGGTACATTTTTTATCTTCCTCAGACTGCGAATTTCTCAGATCTCTTTCTTCTTCTTCTTCTTCTTCTTCTCCTCTTTTTCGGGTACCCTTCTTCCTTTTTGATCCATCACGCCACCAGTCACATTTTGATTTCAGGAGCCAACCCCCATAGACCCACTCTTTCATTTATTCTTCAGATTGTTTTTCTTCGTAACGAACTTTTGTTAGCAAGAGACAGAACTATCTTGAAAGAGTCCCTATGTAATCTCCCTTCTCTTTATATTCCTTCTTTATTTTCATGGGTCATTGTTGTTTTGTTGAAATTTTTTGACACTGCTTATTTTATGCCGCTCTTACCTATTTATTTTATTCTTATTTTGCGGGGGATTGAATGAATGTATGTGAACTCAGGATATGGCATTGAAGAGGGGATCATCAGGTTTAGGAGGCAGCCAAAGGAACAGAAGCACTAGATCTAGCAGCTTCCCTATTTTGGTTCTAATCTTCTGTTCATTCCTTGCTCCTTTGATTTTCTTTGTCGGCCGTGGCCTCTACACCTCAATTGGTTAGTTTTATATTCTCTCATTGAAGCTATTGTAATTATATTTCTGGGTTTTGTTTGTCTGCCATTTTAGTGCTTATCTCACTACTGAACATTGTGTTTTATTCAACTCTGTTGATACTAATTGAGTGTGATGTATCGATAATAACAATTATGTCTCGATTCCAATCTAGTTTGGATTGGCTAATGAATCATCTATATCCATTCTGTTTTCTTGGGGGCCCTTTGGTTCCAATTATTAATAATTTGTGTTGTAAGATAAATCTAGTTCTCAAAAGCTAGAGGTTCTTGCACCGAAGAGTGTGGCCTAGTGGTCTATGAAGTGGGCGCAAACCTCAGGAGACCAGGTTTCAAATCTCAGCAGAGACTAAATACACTACCTGATTTGCTATTGCATCGATACACTGTTTGTGTATTTTAGCTCAATTTTCTAGGTCTTCATTCTGCTATGCACTCTGTTTCTGGTCACTAGTTTAGTTTAAGTGGTTAACTTTCTCATTTATCCATTTCTCAAGGCTAGGTAGATAGGTGGTTGACTCTAACATTCTCTAAAATCATATCAAATACATATTTGTTATACTTTTACCGTAACTGTTTGACATTGAGAAACTAAATGGCAGATATTTCTAACTACTAATGGTATCTCAGAATATTAAGAATCTAAAAACTATTTCATTGGACTCCTTGAATTAAAATTAAGAAAGTAGGTCACATACAATTTTTTTGCTGGAAGGAGTAAGTAGGGTTGTTGTTGGACAGCTTGAGTTAGCCACTAGCCTGTACTAGTTTGGTTGTCGTCAATTGGTGTCTTATGAGTGGGAAAGCTGAGGTCACGGCTGCATAAATGGCTGTTTCAAGTGGGTATTCACTATTATATTTGTGGGTTGAAATACACATGCTGTAATTGTTATGACTGCCACAGTTGTTTCACATATTATCCTCCCTGCGGTTGTGTAAGTTGTTATAACTCAAGTTATTGTGCTTTTGCAGATCATAATGATGTTTCCACCACTTCAAGTAAACAGGTATCAGGCTTTGCTATATTGTACCCATGTATTAGAATTCCAGGCTGCTGAATGTAGTTGAATAAGGAAAATTTTCACTCTGCTGCAGGATTTAGACTGGAGAGAGAGGCTTGCTCTGCAACAAATAAAACCCTTACTAACAAAAGAGGCAAGTTATCAATTTTTCAAGTTCTGTTTTTAAGTTTAGCATTCTCCTTTGGTCTACAGTGATGATGATTTCTTACTCATTGTGCATACCTTTAGGTGATTGATATCATTAAAGCCAGTACAGATGATTTAGGACCTCTCAGTCTTGATTCTTTTAGAAAGAACAATTTGTCTGCCTCATGGAGATTTGTCGGGCAAGAAATTTTGGATAAGCACAATGTAGCTGATGCAGAGGTCAGGATTAAATAAGATTTAGCTTGGCTTGTTGTAACTGAAATATCTGTCCTGAAAAATCATGTGACGAGCAACCCATCCAAAAAAAAAAAAAAAAAAAAAACACATGACTAGCAAGATACTGATTTGTTTCTTTTTCGATGTATCACAGGTAAATAAGCCAAGTCCAATAGCTGCAGATTCCAAACCAGAAATCACCAGAGGCAAACAGCATAATCCTGTTAAGGGTAAATGGTTTGTTACAGATCTTGGTAGTAATTTTAGTTGCATCATACACGTTTGAATAATCAAGGACTTTCTAATTTTCCAGGGGATAATTCCCAGTTTGTGGATTCACCCGCTAAGTTGGCCAGAAGGGTATGTATAGTTATTAGCTGTTTTAGACTCACATTTATTTTTACTTCTGCAAATAAAATTTTTTTATTTTGAATTCATCCTTCACTGCACACGGAATACTTCCCCCTCACGATCTTGCTTGCATTCCATCTATGAATAATTGAGCTACAACTTTCCAACCTGCTCTGCAGCAACTGCGAGAGAGAAAACGTGAAAAGCGTGCTGCTGATTTACTCAAACGAGATGATGATGTAACTGTGAAGCTTGAAAATGCTGCCATCGAGCGCTCCAAGTCAGTTGACTCTTCTGTGCTGGGGAAATACAGTATATGGAGGAAAGAAAACGATAATGAGAACACTGATTCAACAGTACGCTTGATGCGAGATCAAATGATTATGGCAAGGGTGTACATAAGCATTGCTACAATGAAGAAGAAGCTTGACTTGGCCCAGGAGTTACAGACTCGGCTTAAAGAAAGTCAGCGTGCATTAGGTGATGCAGGCTCTGATGCTGATCTAACACGCAGGTGATTTTTGTTGACTTTTTTGCAAGCTCGATCACGTTGCTTTTTGTCTCCGCTCTATATAGTGAAGAGTAACACATTCATGTTCCCCTGTTCAATAGTGCACATGAGAAAATGAAATCTATGGGCCAGGTGCTATCTAAAGCTAGAGAGCAGCTCTATGACTGCAAGCTTGTGACAACGAAACTGAGAGCAATGCTGCAATCTGCTGATGAGCAAGTCAGAGGTTTGAAGAGGCAGAGCACTTTTTTGAGCCAATTAGCGGCAAAGACCATACCTAATGGGATCCACTGCTTATCCATGCGTTTGACCATTGACTATTACCTCCTTCCTCCTGAAAAAAGAAAGTTCCCTAGAGGCGAAAATAGGGAAAATCCTGATCTCTTCCATTATGCGCTATTTTCGGATAATGTTTTGGCTGCTTCAGTCGTTGTCAACTCCACTATTGTGAATGCTAAGGTGAGGGATTCTGTTAGATATTTTGGAGACCATCGTCCACATTTGCCTTTATACATTTTTGGATGTTTGAGAAACTCTATTCTATTTTCTGACATGTTACTTGCTGGTGCACTATCACTATATCCGATCCATGATAACAATCACAAACATAAAAAAATTGCATGTTATACTTGGGGTACCCTTGGATATCTTTTGCTGCCTTGCACGTTTCTGTACTTTATCACCTATCATCTTGGCTTTAACAAAATTAGCACTATGTTTGATGTTTCTAGTAGGTTGTTGAAGAATGCGACTTGATATTTTGCAGGAACCAGAGAAACACGTATTTCATCTAGTCACTGATAAATTGAACTTTGGAGCTATGAACATGTGGTTTTTGTTGAATCCTCCTGGAAAAGCTACAATCCATGTTGAAAATGTTGATGAGTTCAAGTGGCTTAATTCTTCATATTGTCCTGTTCTGCGGCAGCTGGAATCTGCTGCTATGAAGGAGTACTATTTCAAGGCAGCTCATCCCAACACCCTATCTGCTGGTTCTTCTAATTTGAAGTACCGGAACCCCAAATATCTTTCCATGCTCAATCACCTAAGGTTTTATCTCCCTCAGGTTTATCCAAAATTGAATAAGATCCTTTTTCTTGATGATGACATTGTTGTTCAGAAAGACTTGACAGGATTGTGGTCAGTTGACCTTCATGGGAAAGTGAATGGTGCAGTTGAAACCTGTGGTCAGAGTTTTCACCGTTTTGACAAGTACCTAAACTTCTCAAATCCTCATATTGCTAGAAACTTTGATCCAAATGCCTGTGGGTGGGCATATGGGATGAACATGTTTGATCTTAAGGAGTGGAAGAAGAGAGATATAACTGGCATTTATCACAAGTGGCAAAACATGGTGAGGATTCTTGTGCCTTTCCATCACTCTTATTTTCTCTTTGTTATTTCTCTATTTTGGTTCTAACTGTTTTCTTACCCGCATGGTATCAAATGGAAGTAAAACCTTTACTTAGCATCAGGATATGTGATTATAGGATGTCGTCATCTATGCATTTCTATTTTTTAAGTTAAATATGTAAAGTAACATATGGACCTAAGCTAGTAGCGTATGGACTACATCGTGGTGTTTCTCCTTCCAAAAATGTTTTTACACCCATGTAGATATTTATTCCCAAAAGACCAAAAGAAAAATTGGGACATTGGTGACACAATATTTAACCTAATTTAGTATTGTACATGATATTTGAGTTCTTACTAAGTTGAATATTGGTTCTTTCTTCTGCGTTTGCATTAGAATGAAGACAGGGTCCTCTGGAAGCTGGGAACTCTACCTCCAGGGCTGATCACATTTTATGGGCTTACACATCCACTAGAGAAGTCGTGGCATGTGCTAGGTTTGGGATACAATCCAAGCATTGACCGGTCAGAAATTGAGAATGCAGCTGTGATACATTACAATGGTAACATGAAACCATGGCTAGAGTTGGCAATGACAAAGTACAGGTCATACTGGACCAAGTATATAAAGTTTGACCATCCATACATTCGCAGCTGTAAACTAAGTGAATGAAGCATCGGTGAGAGCTATAGTACAGTTGATCTACTCATCAAGCTCATCTTCTGTGCGACAGACTGGTCACCATTTTCTATAATTTGGTTGTGACCAATGAGCTCTTCTGTGCAGCAATTTTCTTGTCTCCGTGCGATCTGACCTAATTCTTTATTCTTCCCCTGTGAGTCAAATATATTCATCGTTCAGTTTCTGATGCCTTGTTCACCTGTAACGAGTCCCCTCTGCTTGGAGCTAAGCTCACATGGGGTAACAAAGAGTTTGTAATTTTATTTATTCCAGTGTATTCTTTGAACAGCAACTGACTTATATTCTAGATTTAAATCCAAGTTTAACCACGTGAGCGGGTATTTTCTCTTTTTAGGGTCTAGTGAAATATAGCTTCTTGATCATTTTTTCATGATTCTTTGGGAGATAACCTTATATTTTAGGGGTGTTCATCGGGCAGTTTGGTACGGTGTTGAAAGATTTTGATTCGGTATTTTCGGTTTATGGTTTTAAAAATGTTGTACGGTATGGTTCTTTTCTTTTTTCCTCTGTTCGGTTTTGGTTTGTACAGTGTGTAGCTTTTGGTATTACTTTTTAAAGTTATATTTTATTAACCAAACTTATAATCGTAATTCATGAAAATGATTTTTCTGCTTCAAGTTAAAAAGAAGAAAATAAACTACATCAGAGAACAAATTAAACCAAATTGGTAGCGGTGTTTCATTTTAAAACAAGACTCTCGTTCTTTGGTTGAAAAAAAAAGTAAAGAAAAATAATATTATTAGAAGCCAAATGTCATGAACTTTATACAACAAAATGCAAAGTCTCTATAAACGCACACTTAGACTGTGTCTCCCTCTCTTTCTGAATTCTTCTTATGTTGCATTCACATTGCATCCAAATTGGTGACCAGCTTATGGCTTTTTTTTGACTTATAAATACTTTTAACTTTACCAAACGCGTAGATAAGCTAGTTTGACCAACTTATAAGCTTAGCCAAACACCCTCTATTTCCTATTCTCCACTGAATAACATTGACACTTTCTCTAGGAGTTTAACTTCTATGTATCACAACGTAAAATTCTTTTTTCTTTCTTCTATTGGATCACTTGAAAGATAAAGTTATATGTAATTACCCACAACAAGTGAAACTAGTAATTTAAACTTTATGGCAAATAACTTTTACAGTAGATTAAATTACAATGATATTGTAAAAATTTCATTACACTGTGAGCGACACAACTTAAATCGTGTTTTTAGCTAGTGGGGGATTGAAAAACTTCACTTAATTTATGAGGCCTATGAGCTTCTTGTAGAATACATGCTTTGACGTATGGGTGTGGCCACCGAAGATGGATCCCTTTTTCAATTTTGATCTATTGGTTGGTTACTAAAGAATACAATTATGGTTCTTTTGCAACCTTAATGTCACGCCCCGAACCTGGGCCTGGACGTAATACGGCACTCGGTATCTGACTACATGTGACCGAGCGAACCAACTGGCTGGCTGAATCAACATGTGATATCATAACATACTGAATGCGGAAGATAAACTAACACATGCTGATATACTGAAAGTCTGAATGATAAAAATATCAAAGTGTGGAAATACTAATACAATTCTGAAACATATTTGTATGCCAACATTGCTTAACATGAAAAGCTTGTGACTCTGTCTAACTGTTACTCTAGTCTATGAAGCCTCTAATGAAGCACTGAAAATACTGACTGTCTGAAAATACTAAAGACTGTAAGGTAATGATAATGCCCCGAAAGAACTGGGGATCACCAAATAGCTGGTACGAGAATCCTAGTGCTCTGAATCGACAGCCTGTAAATCATTACCTGCATCATGAGATGCAGGCCTCGGGCAAAAGGGACGTCAGTACATTTGAATTGCATTGGTATGTAAAGCAACTGAAAGAAAGAATTATAAATGCTGAAACTGAAACTAAACTAATAACCGAGAATTGATAGTTGATAACTGAAATGATAACTATTGAAACTGAAACTGACAGCTGATAATTGAAATGATAACTGATAACTGATAACTGAAATGAACTGAACTGATAACTGATAACTGAAATGATAACTGATAATTGAACTGAACAAAGGAAGTAAGGATATGAATACTCCTTCTTCTGAATGATGAACAACCTGTTTATCTGAATAAGCTAGGACCTCGGGCCCAATATATATGTGCACAAGCTACGACCTCAGGCCCATGTATACGTATACATAACTACGGCCTCAAGCCCAAAAATATATAAAGCATAAACTACGGCCTCAGGCCCAAACATGCATAAAGCATAAACTACGGTCTCAAGCCCAAATACAGGTGTTCAACATTCAGGAACTGAGAATCAAACTGCAATACATGATAGTGAAATACTGAATCATATTGAGTTACATGATACTAGAATACTGGATCACACTAAGTTACATAATACTGGAATACTGAATAGGACTAAACTAAGACATGTATTCTTGAACTGATTATGAACACTGAAACTTCAACTATTTATGGCATACTGAGTAATCTATACTAAGACTCGGGGGCATCAAACCCAAGTCTATATTGAATACGCACTGAGCTCACAATGTTCAGAATGAAAGCGGTGAACGAGTTACAAAGCTAGAGAATAGAAGTTCTGCAACGATTCAAGGAACTAGGCTTAACTATATTTTTGAGGCAATTAGTAACGTGGTAAAAGAAACGTAGTGTAGGGAGAATCATTAACATTCCCAAACATAGAGAGTTAGCCTCACATACCTTAACTTCCTGCTCTTGAGCATAATATAACGTTCGCCAACCCTTTCAACTTTAATCTATATCAATACAAGTCAAAGGGATTCCATATTAGCAATAATTCTCATGTTTTGGTCACTTAAGCATCTTATCAAACACTTGGTGAAAATAAAGCTTCATAGTCCTTATTAATGGTGTCTCTACACCCAATAACCCATTCTCTTGTTCCTAGATAAATTCTAAAGTCTCAAATGGTTATAATCAACATTATTTTTTATCACCCATAAGGTAAACAACACCCTTAACCAATAATCAACAATCAACACCCCAAACCTATAATCGTTCATGCTTTTCTATCAAACCCATCAACTCATATCTCATGAACTAGGGTTTATAATCATTAATTCAATGATAGAATCAATTAGAGGGTGAAGATATTACCTTTTTGACGTTCAATCTTCTTGAATTCGAGTTCTAGGGTTTCTTCTCTCAACAATGATGTCCCAATCGAATATCTAATGATTTGGAGGGTTTACCCCATGTTAATAAGATGTTGGGAAATTGAAATTAGCTTAGAATTACCATTAGAACTTACCTGTGGGGGACGAAATAGGGATAAAAAAATGACTTCCCAAGTCGGCCACCGCGTCCTAGTAGGCCCGACCGCGGTCCCGACCGCGGTAAATAGCTGGAGCACTGCCTCACGACCGCGGTTGCGGTCAAACGCGGCCGAACGTGGTGATTACACACTGTTCTGTAAAACGGGCATGACGTTTTGCACAGAGCTCCGTTTGGGATCCATAATATATCGTTGGAAAGCTATTTCAAAGGCCTACAACTTTAATGCTATGCGTTTTCGCAAATTCCTTACATATTCTCACTAAACCCTGATGAAAGACGGACCTTCTGCAAACTTAGTCGATTTTGTCAAATCTTATGCACCTCACTCTCCGTCTTGATTCCAAAACAACTATTTTTACCCATACTCATCCCTCTAGGACTTCATATGTCTAAAATATCAAACTAATACCCATTTAATATGTCCACACCTAATCCAAATGTACGGTATGTTACACTTAACACAGCCAAATGTGATCATCATCATCATGTGGGGATAAGATAAGACTAAAGGTTAGGCAACTATGTTGTTATCCTTCGAAGTAGCGATACAAATGATTATATCTTGTGGTTTCTTGGTGAACAAAATGCAAGACAAATCAGCCTATTTCTTTGAAAGCTAAAGTTTCCCTACCAAACAACCCCAAGTGCATATCGAGGCTTGCGAAAATGAGCATGTGTCTATATATTATATATTGCAGATCATGTCACATCTTCTATGGTGCAGAAAAGTTACAAGAAAAAACAGAAAGCAAACGTGATGGAACATGGGCTGTTGCCCTCTTTCTGTTTGGTACGAGCCACTCATATATCTTCCCCATTAAAATTTACTGCTCTATCCTTAACACAAATACTAAAACAGTAACGTAGAGTTTTTTTTATCATTGGCTAGAGTAGATGTGTAACAATGGCATATTTCAAGTAGAACTGTGTCGTTTCCTCTTTAAGGTTTACGAGTAATTTGTTTGCTCCTACCAAACGACGTATTGTGTAGATGGGTTTCAAATAATATCCTCTAGAATCAATGGTGGAGCTACGTTGGCTGAAGGGTGATCAATAACCTTTTACTGTTTTTTACACACACACATATAAGGGGGCCTGCACAAGCGATGGAGCATACGGTTTAATTGTATACAACACGCAAAACCTTACTAGCCCTTGACATATGAACAAGGAAATATGTTCTTAACAGGATGGTACTGACTTTCATATAGGTGCTGCATGGCTATCATCAGCTCGTGTCGTGAGATATTTGGTCAAGTCCAATACCAATGGAAACCCTCGTTTTGTGTTGCTGAGACATGCGCCTAAGGAGAAAGTCTTTGCAACTGAAGTGCGCTGAGGAGCGGAGTTATATATATATATATATATAGTGGCGAAAAGGTTCTTAAAATGCTACAAGTTGAGAACACTTTGGCATTTTCAAATTCCTAAATCTGTACGTGACTGCCTAGAATACCCTTTAGCATAAACGAAGTCACTCCCATGACCATTAGCATTCATTTTTGTTGGACTTAATTGTTACACGAAAATTCTTAAATATAAAATAAAGTGTGCAGGAAAGTAATCCAGTCTGAGAATAAGGTGATCAAAACTTCAGGCGTCTTACATTATTGTCTTGTTCGCAAAAACATACAGCAATTTGTACGTGTCTTTGGCGGATATGACTCAATTATAAGAACGTAAGAAACCAATAAAGGTCGTGATAGAGTAGTAAGTATTCCTTCATCTTATGATCAAGTTTGAACCTTGGATATGAAGTTGCCTTTGTTAGGAAGTGCTTTAAACCCTTCCCCTTTTCTGTAAAGGATACTGCATCTACTGAAGTTACACTAATAAAAAACAGCAAATTTGCGACTGAATAATTCTGACCTATTTAATTCAGTCGCAATTTTCAACTGATTCGGTCGGAAATTTTATTAAAAATATATGTTAATTTTTTTTTAACTATTGGCTCCAAATTGCGACTGATTTAGTCGCTCAATTACGCGAAAAATACGGCGAAAATATTTTTTATGGTTTCTGACTTAATCAGTTGCAAAAATTAAAATTTTAAGAAAAATAAATTAAATGTTTTGACCGATTTGGTCGGAATCTGCAATAAATACGAGGTCTGATGTGATGACCCAAAGGGTCATCTTTTGTTTTAGAACCCGAATCCGGGTTCCGAGGCCTTGAAAACTTCATTTTTTTCTCCTCGATTTACGTGCGCAGTCCGCGTGCGTTTTCGGATAGCTTTTATGTGAAATCTAAGAAAAATATTAAATTTGGCCTTTAAAATTGATTAAAGTTGACTTCGGTCAACATTTTTGGTAAACGGACCCGGACCCGTGATTTTACTGTTCCTTAGGGTCCGTAGTAAAATATGGAACTTGGGCGTATGCCCCGAATCGAATTCCGAGGTCCCTAGCCCGAGAAAAGAATTTTTAAAGAAAATTATTTGCTGGAAAAAATAAAGGTTTTTAGAAATTGAATAGTGTTGGAACTTGATGGTATCGGGCCCGTATTTTGGTTCCGGAGCCCGGTACAGGTCTGTTATAATATTTAAGTTATATCTGTGAAATTTGCTGAAAAACGGAAGAGATTTGATATAAATCAGACCCATGATTGAGAAAATAGAAATTTTGAAGTATCTTGAGGAATTCATGAGTTTTGGTGTCAAATTCGTTGTTAAGATGTTATTTTGGCGATTAGATCACGCGAGCAAGTCCGTATGATGTTTTTAGACTTGTGTGCATGTTTGGTTTGGAGGCCCAAGGCTCGGGTGAGTTTTGGATAGGCCACAGAGTGAGTTTGAACTTAGAAAAATCTGCTGTTGCATCTGGTATTGTTGCAGGCCTCTGATCTGGCAATTGCGAGATCAGGCTTCGCAATTGCAAGCTTCACAGGCTTGACAATTGCGAGCCTTTCATCGCAAATGCGATCCAAGGCTGGGCCAGCACAGTTCGCAAATGCGAACAAACCTTCGCAAATGCGAAGGGAGCCTGGGAAGGGAACTGGTCGCAAATGCGATCATCTAGTCACAATTGCAGAGGATGGGGTTCGCAAATGCAAACTTCCCTTCGCATTTGCGAAGGCAACAGAGATGTGAGGGGTTCGTAATTGCGATACTTTCCTCGCATTTGCGAGTTTCGCAAATGCGACATCTGCAGCCTGTTAAGTGAGATTTTAGACGGGATTTTCACTTTATTCTTCAAAATCTCAAAACCTAAATTCCAAAGGGCGATTTTCCTAGAGCAAGTTCTTCACCAAATCATAGGTAAATGAATCTTAACTCTTTTCTTCAATCTATTTTATCTTTTTACATGATTTCACTTCAAAATCTAGGATTTTTCATGGGAAATTGGGTGTTCTTGAGTAGAAAGTCTGATTTTTGAATTTTGGGGATTTGGACCTCAATTTGAGGTCGAATTTCAAAACCAATTGCATATTTGGGTTCGTGGGTGAATGGGTAATCGGGTTTTGGTTCGAATTTTGAGTTTTGACTAAGCGGGCCCGGGGTCGGTTTTTAACTTTTTGGGGAAAACATTGGGAAATGTATACTCATGCATTAGAATTGGCTTATTTAGCGTTTATTGATGTTATTAAGTAAATTATGACTAGATTCAGGCGGATTGGAAGTGGAACTGAGAGGTAAAGCGGTAATTGAGGCTTGATTTTGACCGTGGAATCGAGGTAAGTGTTTGGTCTAACCTTAGCTTGAGGAAATAGGTGTTGTTGTCTTATCTGCTACGTGTTAGTATTGAGTTCGACGTATAGGAATGGTGACGAGTATCTATATGTTGATGTTGAGCGTGCAAGTGAGTCTTATATGGTGACCGTTATGTCTTTTACCATGTACTGTTCATATATTTCTCTATGTTAAGCAAGTTTCATGATATTGTTGAGTATTTGATCATTAATGAGTATTGACTCAAGTTGAGACTTATTTTATAGAATTAACTGTTGAAACGAGATTGGTTATAGTTGATTCCCTTGCCGGGATATTATTGTTTCTATTGTTGATTCCCTTGTCGGGATGTATTATTTCTATTGTTTGGGTGAGGAAGAGTGTAAAGCACGAAGGGTGATGCCTTGCCGATATTGTGAGTGAGTGTTATTGAACGAAAGGTGATGCCGTGCCGATATTATGAGTGTTAATACACGAAGGGTGATGCCGTGCCATGATTTGAGAGTTAATGCACGAAGGGTGATGCCGTGCCATGATTGTGAGGGTTAATGTACGAAGGATGATGCTGTGCTGTTTCTGTTGTTTCTTATGGTGAGGATGAGAGTAAAAGCACGAAGGGTGATTCTGTGCACGTTTTATTGTTTCATTATCCCTGTTGATACAAATATGGTGTTCATTTTGCTTCTCTGTTGAATTACTGTTAGAATTTGATATCCCCCGCAGCATGTTTCCCCTTCCCATCTTTATCTGTTACTTCCTGTTATTTTTGTTCTGCTCGTATATGATTTAACTGCACAGGTTATATGGTTGTCATGTCCTAGCCTCGTCACTACTTCACCGAGGTTAGGCTCGACACTTACCAGTACATGGGGTCGGTTGTACTGATACTGCACTCTACACTTTTTGTGCAGATTTCGGTGCCGGACCTTGTGAGTATATTTGAGGTTGCTGCCTTCAGTCCAGGGAGACCAAGGTAGATCTGCTGGCATTCGCAGAGCCTGAAGTCCCCTTTCCCTATATTAGTTTCTTCTGTCTCTTCTATTTCGAGAATAATTATACTTCTTTCAGATTTGTATTTGTAGTACATCTTAGTCGTTCGTAAATTGTGACACCAGATCAGTTGGGTTAGTTATGTATTGAAATTGTTGGATTGCTATATCACTCTCGCACTTCCTAAATATTTTGTTTTAGTTATTATTTGTTCCTGTTGCATTAAAATAATAATAGTAAAACTATAACTGTTGGCTTGCCTAGCTTTCACGAGCAGGCGACATCACGACTCCCGAAGGTGGGAAATCCGAATCGTGACATCTGATTGGTTAACAGGATTTGCGACCGAATCAGTCGCTATTTTAAAATTTCAAATTTCAAATTTGCGACCGATTCGGTTGGTCGCAAATCTAATTTTAATATAGCCCTAACTCATTTTTTTTCTTTTTTCTTCTTTCTTCTCTAGCTTTTTTCCTCTCCTCCCCTCTCCTCTTCTGCCCCCACCCACTCTATTGCTTGATTTTCTCCTCTAATCTAACCATATAAGGTATGATTTCCCTCTCTTTCCCTCTCCCTCTCCCTCCCGTTCCCTTTCCCCCATCCAGCCGCCCCTACCCCCCCCCCCCCTAATATTTTTGTTCCAAGTTGTTTAACTCATTTTTGGTGCAGGAATCCGGCAGCTCATCTTCCCTCTGGTGGTGGTCCGGCAGCAGATCCGTTGGTCGTTTTCTATTTTTTTTTTTTGCATTAATTTTGCAAAATAGTATGTATAGATTAGCTATATAATTTGCAATATCGTATAGATAAATTAGCAATAATTTTTGCAATATAATATGTATATAGTGACTTGTTAAAAACTATTTGTTTAGATTAAGTAGCTATTTTTTAGTTAAATGTTCTTGTGAAAATGGCTCGTATACTTGTATGTATCCAATAGTAAATCAAAAAAAAATTAGAATAATTTGGGTATGTTCTATAAGTATGAAATTCTTGTTTATATAAAAAATAACTTAAGTGCCAATACTTCTCTGTTAGAGTTGAACAATATTTTAAAGAGTTAGAATTTTTATATATTCAAGTTAGGTTAGTTAAGAAACAACTTAAATGCTAATACTTCTTTCTTTCGGCTTTTCATTTGGAAATTCTCCATACCCTATCTATGTATTCATTATATTATTTATTATTGAAACGAAATGAAGAAAATGCAGTCAATTAAGTATTAGAGCGCTATCATATGCAAATTTGAACTAAATTAGATCAATTTATATGTTTTAGGACTTTTTTGTCTTACAGTAGATTAATGTACCTATAAATATTGAAACTACCCAAGTATTATAGTAAAATATATAATTAAACTATATAGATAACCTTTGGGAGAATATAACTTAGTATGTGGCATAAATAAAATAAATATATCAACTTCTAGTTTTTTGTTTGTTTGTGTAGATGGCATTTGCGCATCGTAGATGGATGTATAATAGGAATCATACTAATCGTGTGGGGTTAAGGGATGAATTTAAGGAAGGGGTTGCTGGATTTATTGCTAAGTCAAGAACACTTGATGATTTTCGTATTGAAGGAACGATTAGGTGTCCTTGTGTGAAATGCAAGTGTGTTAAGTTATTGGAGAAGATTTTGTTACATGTCATCTTTTTAAAAAGGGATTTGTGGAAAATTATTATCTGTGGACTGCTCATGGGGAGAATCTTGATAGCATAATGATGTTGATTTTCATAATTCTTTTGGTGGTGAGGAGGGTAGTCCCGTAGTGGAGAATAATATTGAGAATTCTAGATTCAATAACATGATGAGGGTTGCTTTTGAGATGTTCCCGGGGGCTCAATCTGAACCAAATGATGAGGATAAGAAGTTCTTCAAAGAGTTAGAGGAAGCTAGTTGTCTGTTGTATGAAGGATCAATGCATTCCAAGTTGTCTGTTGTTGTTCGATTACTTCAGATTAAGTCGGATAGTTCCATTTCTCAATCGGGCATGGATTCTATCATTGGGCTTATGAATGAACTTAATCCGAGTAACATTGACCTACCCAAAGATTTCTATACGACAAAAAAATTGGTTTCCAAGTTGGGTCTTTCATCAGAGAGGATTCATTGTTGTGAGAATGGTTGCATGTTATTCTATAAGGATGATGCATCTCTAGAGAACTGCAAATTTTGTAACAAGCCTCGTTACAAGGATGCCGAAAATGATAAAAAGAAGAAGATCCCGGTGAAGGCGATGCACTACTTACCCCTTATACCAAGGTTAAAGTGGTTATATGCATCATTGAGCTCCGCACCTTATATGAGATGGCTTTATGAGCATAGAAGGCCAGATGGTGTTCTATGTCATCCATCGGATGGAGAAGCATGGAAGCATTTCGATAGGATGTTCCCGGACTTTGCTAGTGAACCAAGAACTATTAGGTTGGGATTATGCGCTAATGGATTCACTCCAGTTACAGTCTCTGCTGCACCATATTCAGATTGGCCGGTGTTTGTTACGTCGTATAATCCACCTGAGTTATGTATGACAAGTCCATATTTATTTCTAACTTGCATTGTTCCAGGTCCACGCAATCCAAAAGGTTGATTGATGTTCGCATGCATCCTTTGATTGATGAGTTGAAGTTATTGTGGCATCAAGGCGTGGAAACATATGATGTATCAACTAAGCAAAATTTCAGATTGCGTGTTTCTTTGATGTGGACTATAAATAATTTTTCTGCTTATGGAATGATGTCCGAGTGGTCCACTGTCGGAAAGTTAGCTTGCCCGACTTGTATGGAAGATACAAAGGCATTCACTTTGAAACATGGAGGTAAGAACACATGGTTTGACTGCGATCGCCGCTTCTTGCCAATGGATCATGAGTTCAGGAGAAATACTAGTGCATTTATGAAGAACAAAACTGATTATGAGGAGCCACTATCCGTTTAATGCTTGGTGTTACATACAACTGGACTAAACAAAGCATATTCTGGGAGTTACCTTATCGGAAGCATAATTTTCTTCGGCATAATCTTGATGTCATGAATATCGAGAAGAACTTTTTTGACAACTTGTTTAATACTGTGATGGCTGTCAACAACAAGACAAAGGATAACATGAAGTCCAGGATGGGCTTAAAGGAATATGTAGGCGAAGTGAGCTGTACCTGACATATTTGAACAACAAGATTCAGAAACCCAAGGCCAATTTTACCTTCACCTCAGAGGAGAGAAGGGAGATTTGTGATTGGGTTAATAATTTGAGTATGCCTGATAGGTATGCATCAAGACCGTCTAGGTGTGTTGACATGAAAGAAGGAAAGTTGACGTCTATGAAAAGCCACAATTGTCACATTTTCATGGGAATCTTCGATGCCTGTTGAGTTTAATGCATTTCCTGATAGAATATGGAAGCCCATCACAAATGTAAACTTATTTTTCAAGGAGTTGTTTTCTAGCACCTTGAGGGTGGAGAACCTAACTTACATGGAGAGTAACATTTGCGTAACTTTAAACAAGTTGGCAAAAAATTTCCCTCTTGATTTTTTGACATGATGGAACATCTTCCAATTTACCTTGCACAAGAGGCATCGCTTGGAGGGCCAGGTCAATGCAGATGGATGTGTCGATTTGAGAGGTAATTAATGACTATTAATCATTAATCCTTATGTGTTTCATTTTAACATTATTCCATCTAAAAATAATGCTAATATGTAGGATTATTGGCAAATGTAAGCGGGCTGTCAAAAATAGATCAAGGATTGAAGGATCGATTTGTGAGGCATATGTGGCTAGAGAAACTTATTATTTTTTTATATTATTTTGAATATGATGTGCCATGCTTGAGAAATAGACCTGATCGTCGTGACAATGGAGGCACCGATCCTTCGTATCCACTATTTTTTATATTCAATCAACCAGGTAAAGGCGGTCCATAACGAGTTCAAAACGACTTTTGAGTGAGATGGTGGTTCATCTTTTTTGCCTCATACATCTCCCACTCAATTATCATCTCCATCATCATCCACTCCAAGTATATCTAACTTGGATATTGGAGGCTCTCACGCAGCTGCATCCCTATCTAACAATATTTCTACAATTGCTGGTACCGTGAGACAGTGTACTAGAGGGACTGTACAACACGATCATACTCATTGGCTGATTATCGTTCCCCATGGCGACAAGTGAGTTTTCCTTCAATTTTCTTTTAAAATCTATCAATAAAATTTTGCATATAATGAATTTTAATGACATTGTTTATATGTTAAATTAAATGTAGGTTTTTGCCATCCTTTCAGGCCTCACATATGGTGATGGAATCTATGAAGCCTTTTTTTCATGAGCCATGGAATTCCTGGAGACAGATACCGTACCATATCAGAATGAATATGTGACAACAATTTAAGGTAAGAATAAATTGATTTTTATTAATATTTATCCTCATTCGTCTAATATTATTTATTCAATTTTGTAGGTTAGGTGCGTATGGCATCATGCACTTAAAATCTGGTGAATGAGAACTTTGAGAAGAGAGCACAGAAGTGGATAACAGATTCATATCATGTTGGTAGGAGAGGTGGCACCAGACATGATTAGATACGTATAAATTTGTAAGGACCCGACTGGTCGTTTTGAGCAATTGCACTTCGCTCGATAGTCTATGGGTATGAGTAGCTCCGTATGATGTATTATGAATTATGTGAATCGTCGGTCTTGGTTTTTTAGGTTATTCAGAATTGATTTGGGAGAATGATTCTCAACTAGGAAGCTCTAAATTGGAAGAGTTGACCAAGTTTGACTTTTTAGTATTTGACCTCGAATTGGAGTTTTGATGGTTTCGTTAGCTCTGTTGGGTGCTTTTGGACTTAGGAGCGTGTCCGGATTGTGATTTGGAGGTCCGTAGTTGAATTTGGCTTGAAATGACGAAAGTTGGATATTCGAAAAGTTTGACCGGGAGTGGACTTTTTGATATAGGATTTGGATTGTGGTTCCAGGAATTGGAATAGCTTAGTATGTCAATCGATACTTATGTGAAAAATTTGGCTTCATTCTGGATTGATTTGCTATGTTTCGGCACGAGTTTTAAAAGTTAAAAAGTTAAAAGTTCATCAAGTTTGAATTGAGGTGAAATTCGTCATTTCAATGTTGTTAGGTGTGATTTAAGGCCTCGAGCAGGTCCGTGTTATGTTATGGGACTTGTTGGTATATTTGGACGGGGTCCCGAGTGGCTCGGGTGAGTTTCGGACGAGGTTCAGATCATTTCATTTCATGTTGAATTGCTGAGGCTGTTGGTTCTGGTGTGACCGCACCTGCGAAGTTATGGGCGCAGGTGTGGAGCCACAAAAGTGGCAGTGTCATCGCAGAAGCGTGAAGGGGTTTTGGGCGTGAGGATCGCAAGTGCGGGTGCTTGGGCGCACCTACGCAACTGCATATGCGGAGCACTGAGCGTAGGAGCATGGTCGTAGAAGTGGTAACGATAGGAGAAGCGGTGATGGTAGATGCGACATTTTAACCGCATATGCGAAAATGCTGGGCAGAAACTATTAAATCGAGGTTTGGGTTCTTTCTTCATATTTTGAGATGTGGGACTCGGATTGAGGCGATTTTTGGAGCAATTTTCATCACAAGGATTGGAGTAAGTGTTCTACACTTGGTTTTGATTTTATTTCATGAATCTATCTTCATTTTTGGCAATTGGTTGACGAATTTTAAAGAGGAATTAGGGGTTTTAGCCTAAAGTTTCATAAAGTGAATTTTTGAGTTTTGAACATCGAGTCGGAGTCGAATTTGAGTGAAACTAGTATGGTTGAGCTCGTAATTGAATGGGTTGTCGGATTTTGTGAGTTTTGTTGGGTTGGTACAGGCCCGCGTTGGACTTATTGGATTATTTTGGACTTTTGATTGAAGATTCAACATTTATTGATGAGTTTGTTTCCTTTGGCATTATTTGATTTATTTGAGTTGATTTTTGCTAGTTTTGAGCCGTTCGGAGGTCGGTACCCATGAGACAGTATTTTTGGAGCATCGCTTGGATTGCTCGGTATTGGAATTGGCATGTTCGAGGTAAGTAACACTTCTAAACTTGGTGCTGAGGGTATGAAACCCCAAATTTTGTGTTATGTGTTTGGTGTTGAGGTGATGCACATAATAGGTGACGGGCGTGTACCGTGTGAACTGTGACTCCGCTATTTCTCTGGTACCGCGTAGTTGCATGACCTTATCTGTAACCATGAAATCTCTATGTACTCTGTGATCTATCTTAGAATCCATGTGCAGGCTACATGCTTATCCTGTTGGGAACCACTGAGGTCATTGCTGCTGTTGAGTTATCTGCTTTCTTTGCATTACATACTCAGTCATACGCATTCATACACATATCATATCTCAGTCTCCGTTACCATTTATTGATATATCACATCATTATTTTTGGGCTGATTTTTCATGACATTGAGATCCTGAGAGACTGGTGAGATTGATGAATGAGTGAGGCCGAGGGCCTGACGGTGAGGATGTTTATGGGATCAGGCTGCACGCCGCAACATATTTTATTGATTTATGCCATAATTGGCTTGTTATAGCGCTTGGGCTGAAGGAGCCCCTCTGGAGTCTATACACAACCCCAGTGAGTGCAGGTACCTACTGAGTGCGAGTTCCAAGTGTCGAGTGCTGAGTGCCGAGTGCCGAGTGATTGGAAGGAGTGAGTGGCTGTAAGGACTGAGTGTTTATGAGGATTGAGTGGGTGTAAGGACTGAGTGACTGGAAGGACTGAGTGAATTGATACTCTGAGAGTATGCATATGGTTTTATCACTGAGTCGTATCGCATTTGGCATGCACACTTGACATACAAGCATAGAGACACATTCTTCCTCATGTTGTACGGTATCATGTCATTCATGACTTCTCACACATATTGATATATGGGCATAGATATGTGTTTTATAATTGCTATCTGGAAAGAAAATGAAACATCTTATTTATTGTTGAAAGGATTTTTGGGAAAAATTACAGTTTTCAAACTTACTCATATTTTCGATGATTTCGGTAAAGGATTTGGGTTTTTACTGATATACTTGAAAGGTGAAACTATTTTTTCGGGAAAATATGAAAAAGCTGAGCATTTTATCTCCGAGTTACTTCTTTTATTACTGGCTTTACGTTGTTATGAACTGTTGTTGGCTATTGGTATTGGACCTGACCTTTGTTCCAGCTCGTCCCTACTTTTAATCTAAGGTTAGGTTTATTACTTATTGAGTACATGGGGTCAGTTGTACTCATACTACACTTCTGCACCTTGCGTGCATATGTTGGCTACTGATGTTGCTGCGATCGACGGGAGCAGAAATTGAAGACGTACATGCGTTCTGGTTGTAGCTGCCTCTTGCTCATGCTAGCATTAGAATATAAAAATCTATTTATGTACTTTTCGAACAGATGATGTATTTATTTCATACCAGCTTTGTAAATTCTAATATTAGAAGCTCATGATATGTACTACCAGTTCTTGAAATTTTATTTGTATAAAAGCAGTTGTATAATCATTTCTTTTCTTAATAAATCTCATTAATTGGTTAGTTGTTAAGTAACTTACCTAGCGGGTTGAGTTAGGTGCCATCACGACGGTTTGGATTTTGGGGCGTGACAAAATGTCTGGTATCAGCTCTTGGAAAAGTGGAACACCCCTGAGTGGAAGAAGAAGAGTGAACAAGCAAAGTTAAACAGAGCTTCTACTAAGGGTGGAACATTGCATACTGGAGGTTCTATTGGTTTTGCAACCCATCGTTTGAGAATGGTAATTTCATTATAAAATATTCTTAGCTTTACAAGTGTATATATATATATATATATATATATATATATATATATATATATATATATATATATATATATATATATATATATATATATATATATATATATTTACATTTTATATGCAGAATACTTTCAAAATAGCATATGTATGCATATATAGGTATATCCAAGTGTTTCCTTATTTTTCCTTAATTTTTAAAGATTTTTAAATCAATTATTCCCCTATTTTATCCATAAAAAAGGTCCAATAATTATTTCTAAAGTTATCATTTTGGTGATTCACTTGTTGAAATTTTATTTATGCCAAAATATAGCTAAGATAATTTTTGCATATTTTTTTACAATTTTTTTTAGTATTTTTAAAGCTAAATTGCATGTAAATACAATATTAGCCTCTTTTAAGATTTAATTGCGTTTATATCTATAAAAATTAAGTCTAGTATTTTAAATTGATAATTATGTGTTACAAATCATTTTAGTACCTGTAATTTATTTCCAGAAATTATTTTATTATTTTCTATAAATCAAATAGGGAAAATTGGCTATTTAAATGTTAGCAAAATTTCATTTCGATTATAGCCTAAATTTGACCCCAATTTAAACCCAATTACCCTGGCCCAATTCCTACTCATACCCGACCCCCAACCCAATTAAACCGACCTATACCCGGATCCCCACTTACCCGTTTAAATCCAGGCCGTTGATCGTTCAGATCAACAGCCAAAAATCATCCTTGCCTAAATTAATTCTAAACGACCCCCTAAACCCCATCATTTCCCACCATACGCCGCCTCTGAATCCCTCCTCTCCCAAATCCTCTCTACAACAACCCCAAACCCTAGCCGCCGCCACCCTAATCCATGGCCTTTCGAGGTCATCGGAGACCTGTACCAGCCTTCCATGGCTTCTACGTGTTTGGTTCTATGGTCTCATGACCAGACTTTGAAGGGGCTTGGTCCAGTCTTTGCTCGATGACCTTTCTCCGGTCATCTCTGACCTTTCTCCGGCCAGCCATGGCCATTCGAGTCAGACCTTTGACTCTCCTGTTTAGATCGGTAACTTTCAAAGCCTTTCTCGTTGCTTTTGGGTTCTCCTGAAACCCTAATCTCTAAGACCTTTTCGACTTCTTTCAGATTTACCTTAGATCTATGCTTTCCATGAGTTTTTTAAACGCTTTCTCGAAGCTTCTTTAATTTTGCTTTCAAAAAAGACTCTTCATCTTTTTCCGATTAGGGTTTTCCTCCAAGTTCTTCTTTTCAAAATCTTTTCTCTGATTTTAATGTGTCTATGATCCTACTATGTTTGTCCATGTTATTCCCCTATCTGAGTTTAGCATGTTAAAAACCCTAATTTCTTTGGGTACATTCGAGTTTTTGAAGATGTCTGCTAAGTGTTTGGTTGATTTATTTGTTTATCATCTGTCGAGCTTGCTATTGTTGAAGAAACCTATGTCTTTGGGTTTGGAACTATTCGTTTGAATGCCTAACTCGATTCGAAGTTCCTTTTGTTTCAGAATCTCTTTTCTTTATGTGATTCCTCTGCTTCTGGGCTTTTTCTATCTTTAAAACTCGACTATGCCTGGAAACCCTAACTTTTCAAAAGGGCCCTCATCTGTTATTATGAGACCCTTTGCATGCTTCTGATACTCTATGTTTCATCACTATTGACTCAACATGACTTGACCTACTAGACTAGCATGCTTCGAATGTTTGCTGAACTTTGTGCTACTATTGCATGTTGTTTCTTTTGCCAATAGTTTGGCCTCGCTTGTCTATTATTTGTGCACTCTATTTATACGCTAAGGTTCCTTCTTTGACTTTCAATCTTGGGACTGATTTCAAAACTTCTCTTTTTGCGAACTCTAATTTCACTCGTCTGTTAGCGTAATTGATCCCTTTCCTTATTTTGCCTTACTGAATCTTTTTCCCAAAATAAGTGTATCTCTGTACTTGGACTCGATTGCTTACTTAATGTTTTATTGCTTCTTTTATGGCAATGATCAGTTTGCCTACAAACTGATCTTCTTTCCTTATTTTGAACCTGTTAGCCCTGTTAAACAAGTGATTCCTCAATTAAAGGGGAATCACTTGATTGATTGATTCTGACTATTGATTGTTTCTATATTTGCATCGAGCTTTACTTATTGCCTTATTTCTCACATGTTTTCAAAATTATAAATACCAACCTTCTCTTCTTTCAAAGACACGAACACAAGAAATAAAATACTTGAGTTCAGATACACATTCCATTAAAATCTCTCTCTTTTCTCTGTTGCTACTTGTTTTGCTGCCTTACCTAGCCGGCTGAAAGCCAAGGCTAGGCTTTGGAAGTTGCTTACTTTTTCTCTGCATTTGCATCTTTACTGGTATGTTCTAACTAATTTTCAGCATCAACAACAACATGTTTCTTTACTATTTCCTTCACCCTTGTTTGTTTCCTGTTTGAGTTTAGTCAAGTCCCATTATTATAGCTGTAATCTGCCCCTTTCTATTATGAATTAATGCTCTCTTATGAATTATGTCAGTCATTTATTATGGTTTATGAATCCTAACCCCCCATCCCCTATGTGTTTGATATCTTTGGTTGGTTTGGGGCATGACAACATTGAACATTGCTGTGCATGACCCAAACCTGATCCCCTGGGATCATAACCTCCCTATCCCCTCTATATGTTGTGTTTTCTGGTTGGTTTATAGGCATGCCAGCACCATCTATTGCTGTGCATGCCCAAAGCTGATCCCTGCCTAAGGATATATGCTTTTTGCAATGTATTCCCAATCCCCCTGACCTCTGTGTATGGAAATTATTAACTCTATGCTTTACTACTACTGTTTTTCCATCACCCTTTATCCCTCTCCTTTACCCCTTCAGTTTTTAAATCTCCATTCCTGCACTTCCACCATATTCTTAGACTTAAGTTCTACCCCTCTTGTGTGAGCCCTGCCTTGGGACCCATGAGCTCCCTCTGAACTTGGACACATAAGGGCTGACCCTTCCACACTGCACTCATCTCTATCTGGTTCTGTGAACCTGGGTGTAAGCACTGGCCGGGGTCCCTTGAGACCCTTAGGGAACTCTGACACACCAGGTCTGAGAAAGGCTTTGAAACATGGAATTTTGAGGTGGTTTATTCCCTAACTCAGAGAGGAAGTCAAGAATTAGGCTTCCTCTGGTTGTAACTTCTTTTTTTTTAGTTTTGATGTAATATTTCTGGTTTGTAATAATTTATATCAAACACTCGGGGTTGGCTAGTGAAAAAAGGATGGGTAAGTATGCCTGCTCAAGGGTAGAAAACATGCCTATAGGATTTGTGATTCAATTCCGCATTTAGAAAGCATGCCTATAGGACTGGTTTTAAATCCTGCGTGTTCAATGCTGCATTTAGACACCATGCCTATGGGGTTCATTTTTAATTCTGCATGTTCAACTTCTCGTCTAGATAACCTGCCTAGAGGGCTTTATTTAAAATTATGCATGTTTGTTACCACTTAGAAATCATGCTTTAGGATCTACACGGCAATAAGCAGATCTCATGTTCGTAATGTTAAAATCAGTATAATGTATAGAAATCCTGCCTGTTTCCATTTTCATCATTTCAATATCATGCTTATGGGAGTTGAAGTCATTCAACTAGATATCATGCCTATAGGGGTTTAAAATCAATAATGTTAGATATCATGTCCACAGGGATTAAAATCAGCATTAGTGGATACCCTCGTCTGCAGAATCTGGAACTGGTCTAATTTAAAATCAGTCTATTCTGAATCAGTTTTTAAGTAACCTAATCTCCTTAGCAAGCATGCCTATAGGGTCTCAAACCGTCCGCTTTTTTAAATTTGTTACTGCTTTGCCACTCTGAACCAGTAATAGACACCATGTTCGTAAGATCTCACACAAACACTTAGGCAAACCTTAGGTAATAACAATAAATGAGACTGAGCCCATTTCTATCAACCAGTAATTGCTACAACCAGCAGGCAGGCCTGATTCGGACTTCTTGTCTGAGTTACGTAATAAATTGGTCTGCTTCAACAACTCAAGATCCCCCTGCCTTAGTATTTTAGATTCAGACCTTGATTGTTGTTTGAGTCATGCTATTTGATTGCTTCGTTTGAGGAGGTATATATGAGCCTTCAGTGTTTTATGTGCTTCCCCTTTTTATGTGCGGTCCTATGTGTTTTGTATGTCGCCTTAGATTTTTTCACCTTTGAAACTTCAAAGTCAGCCTAATATCCCTCCCTTTTAGGAATAGTAGTCCTCAGTGCCTCCAGGACTGATAAGAATGGGACGGGTAATAGCATGCAATAGTGGACGTGACCAATCCGAGCTTTAGTACCATAACGGGGTGGGAAGGGTAGATATGGATATGATGACCGATGCGATAATACCACGTGTAGCCCCTCTTTGGAGGAGTGATTACCGGGTATTGCATTGACGTGATCCATATTATAAATAAACCTAGGACCCCCCCTCCCTCTCTTTCCTTTTCCTTTAAAGCATTATAACTTCTTGTCAAAAATCAGCCTTTTAATAATTGCTCTTTCAAACTTTGTTTTACTTTCAAACATTTATGTTTTAAAATCCCCTCTTATTTGAGCCTTATCTGTATATATGTTAATTGCACCAAATTCACAAAGAACTATCTGGCCGGGAACCACACTAGTGGATCCTGTGGGGTGCCTAACACCTTCCCCTTAGGATAATTTCAAGCCCTTACCCTATCTCTGGTTATCAAACAAGCTTAGAAATAAACCTTGTAGGTGTCCTAATGCACCACAAATCATTAGGTGGCGACTCTTCAAATGCAAAATCCAGTTCCCAAAAGGAACGAGTTGCCCTATACCCAAAATGTCATAAACCTGATTCTCCCGACGCAAGGAGGGAAAAAAGGAGGCGCGACAGCATGGCGACTCTGCTGGGGACATTAGGCTTTTACCATTTCAGATTGTTCTTGTGAATTTTTCCTTTCCCTTTATATGCAATTACTTGTTTAAATTCCTTTAAGCGTTTAATTTCTTTTACAAGGCAAAACTGACTTATCTTCTTCGTTTCTTTTCTTTATTACTGTTTTAAATTATAAACTACTGTATTTACTGCTTTCTTAACGTGCAAATACATGACAACCTGCTTTTTAATTATTGCATAATCATGCTCGACATCATATTCCACTCGTGCCAAACAAATACCATAGCAACGCTTATAATGAGTGGTTGCGCTCTTCCTATATTATTAACCCCTAAATTCGAAAAGGCATATTTGCGGTAAAACCAGTCGATCAACGGTGTAGTTGACGGTTCCGTGCCTTCCCCCTTGAGTTGTCCGCTCAAGGGTACCAGTCTAAAACCCCATAGAAACCTTACTCTGTTTAAACTGTGCATGCATCATGGTCAAACCAAGCTGGGTCAGTTATGTTGTCCGCATAATTATCCTTTAAGATAGCCTTGTCCAAAGTTCACTAGGTTTTCCTAAACCCAAACGGACATCACCACGTTCTGTGCATTCATTTGGAGAACTAAAATGCATCATGCTAATTGTTGGTATTAAATAGTCGAGTCTGGTAGGGGTAAGGGTCTAACCTTATTTGCATTGCAGAAATATGAGGCACGAAGTCCCTAGATTCGGCACGGTCACCAACATCCATCCAAGACTGTTAAGCTGGTGGAAAGATCTTCACTCTAGTGATCAAACTCTCGTCCGAAAATATCTGGGAAATCTACCATCCCTTCTGGAGGTCCAACCTAACAACAAGATCATAGAAGCTGCTACACTGTTCTGGGATTGTGAAAGGGCTGTATTCCACTTTGGGGACATTGAAATAACACCCCTGCTAGAGGAGATAGGAGGATTAGCCGGTCTAGTCTGGGAGACTCCGGGTCTGCTGATGCCTGAAAACCGTAAAGGCAGGGGTTTCCTCAAAATGATGGGTTTAAAGAAGAATCCAGAGTTGACATGCTTGAAAGAATCCTACATCCCTTTTGACTATTTATATGAGAGGTACGGTCACAGCAAATCCTACCGTACCTACCCTGACGAGTTCGCCATTACATCCTTGGGGCACATTCATCGAAGAAGGCAAGAATCCACACCAGGCTAGCCATGGTAACTAAAACCCTTATGGAAGGGATTGGTGGGTAACCATTCATCATCGTGCCCATGATCATAGCGGACATATACCGAGCCTTGGAGAAGTGTCAACAAGGTGCAAAACACTTCGAAGGCTGCAATTTATTACTTAAACTCTGACTTATGGAGCATCTCCAAAGGGGCGAATACCGACAAGAGATCCAACGAAGGGACTGGGATGATCACATCGCTTTCCATCATCCAAAGCGAATGAATTACATGCCCAATATGTTCGCTCAGCCGGAAGATGCCAAAGGATGGGTAGAGCTATTTGATAACCTAACCGAAGAACGGGTCCAATGGATGTTCGAGTGGTTTCCGACCGAGGAATTCATCACCCGATCCAGGAATGCACCTTTTCTGATACTGATCGGTCTGAGGGGAACATATCCTTACGTCCCTCTCCGAGTTATGAGACAAGCCGGTAGAAAGCAAGTTATTCCCAGGGTCGACAAGATGAGTCATTTCCGAGCTGACTTCCAGGATGATGATAGTCCTTACAAATGCCAAGCTCAGCATATGTGGCATTGCAAGATCATAATGGGGAGAGATACCATCGAACCAGACAGGTATCATGCTGGTTGCGCTCCTTTCTACTCAGGGTGGTTGGAAGACAATCATGATGGTCTGGGCCAGCCAGGATTTGCCCGAGGTCACAGAATTATAGATGAAAGGGCCGAGACATAGGTCAAATACAATCAACTGCGCAAAAGGATCCAGGAGTACGAAAGAGAACACCGCGAAATACAAGAGTCCAACCAGAAGCTGATTGAGGAATGGAAGGACATGGCTGTCAGTGCCAACAAGCGACTAGGATACTTGGAGAGAGGCATAGTGGAGTTGGAGAAAAAGTTTCTCAAAAGGGTCGAAGATTGCCAAAATGATAAAGGAACCGAAGGCAGACATCTAGCCAGGGCATACCTATTGCTGGGACTTCGCGAGTTGGGAAAGTTGTTCGACGGAGCCAGGGGTACCGAATCTGGGGAAGGTCCTTCTGGGACCAAGAAGGATAGGAGTTTTCCTTTTCGCTTTATAAAATGTAATAAGGCCGATGGCCATTAGCGATTTCCATTTCCTGTTTATTTAGTGTCAATTTGGGATTCGTCTATTTTTATCAATAAAATGAGGCATTTAGCATCCTAAGTTTTCCAAATCAATTTGTCGCTAGGCCTACCTCGGGCACAACGAGGCTCCCAAATTAGGACACGCTTTATATTCCTGTACTATGTGTTTAAATATTGCAACATTTTTTTATGACCCTCACTAATTTGGTTACCTTTTTGTTTTATTTTTGTTTTGTTATTCCCCTCCCCAAAGGTTAGTTCATGCACTCTGGCAACATCATCCTATTCCACAAGATCCAAGGGCCCTCCACCCACTCCTCCTCCAAGTCCTGTTAAGAACAAGAACAAGGGCAAAACGGAAGATTTGAACGCCAGAAAGGAGATCACAACAGAAGAGGCCATTGATGGCCATGGTATTCGGGTTCCCAATGATACTGTGTCGCAACTCGAGCAGAAATTATTGAAGTTTCAAGAAGAGCTCGATCAGGTTCTGAATCTGGCCAATCTGTCCTTCTCCCTCAGCACCCCAGACACCATCTTCCCAAACGGCCAAAATCCCACACCTCCACAAAAGCAACCAAATCATCCCACTGTTCCTACGAAGAACCAATGTAACACTTGCCACACTCCAAACAACAATCCATTACTCATCCCCAAACCATAAAACCCCGCAAATGACTATTTCCACACCCACATACCTGGCCACCACAACAATCCCATTTACGTGGAGACCGTGCCACTCTCCACCCAACATATATCCTACACCCCTGAGTCCGAGGGAAAGGATTTACTCATCAGAAACTTGGCTGAAGAGCTTAAGAAACTAACTAGCCGAATCCAAGGCATCGAAGGAAGTAAAGGTATTGAAGGGTTGAACTATGAAGATCTCTGCATACAACCAGATGTCGAACTACCAGAGGGGTAAAAACCTCCCAAGTTCGAGATGTTTGACGGTACAGGTGATCCAAGGGTCCATCTGAGAACATACTACGACAAGCTGGTCGGGGTAGGAAAGGACGAAAGAATCCGCATGAAACTATTCATGAGGAGTCTAAAAGGAGATACACTATCCTGGTACATCAGCCAGGATCCCAAGAAATGGTCAAGTTGGATAGGTATGGCCTCTGATTTCATGGACAGGTTCAGGTTTAACACAGAAAATGCACCGGATGTATTCTATATTCAGAATCTGAAGAAGAAGCCTATAGAAACATTTCGCGAGTATTCTACTCGATGGAGGTCAGAAGCTGCTAAGGTCAGACCTGCCTTAGAGGAGGAACAAATGAACAAATTCTTTGTCCGGGCTCAGGACCCACAGTATTATGAACGGCTAATGTTGACTGAAAATCATAAGTTTTCCGACATCATCAAGCTGGTGGAACGAATTGAAGAAGGTATCAAAAGCGGCATGGTTACAAACTTCGAGGCCTTGCAAGCCACAAATAAGGCCTTGCAGTCTGGTGCTGTGTCTAAAAAGAGAGACGTGGGGGCCGTAATAGTTGCACAAAGGACCAAGTCTCCCTTCAAATACCAAACCTACCCTATACCTCCACTCACATATCAGTCAGCTCCAAACTACCAAGCACCCTCCTACCAAGCCCCAACACCGACTTATCAGTCACCTCCACCTCCCACATATCAGCCTACCTCGCCCAGATATTCCCAACCCCCACATGTCTACCAAGCTTACAATGCCCAACCTTCTCATTACCAATCACCCCCCGCACGCCAAAACTTCCCTGGGCCCCGACCTAATTTTGATCGGAGGCCCACAAATAATACTCAGCCATTGCCAAACCCATTGATCAGCTATATGAGAGACTCAAACCGCTGGTTATGTCTCCCCCATCCCTGCTTCAACCCCTGAGAACCCTTCTCAATGGGTTAACCCAAACAAATCTTGTGCATAGCATTTCGGCATGAAGGGACACACCATCGACGAATGCCGCTCTTTAAAAGACAAGATACAGTCCTTAATTGATAAAAAGGTCATTGTAGCGAAGGAAGCCGCTCTGAATGTCCGCAACAACCCCTTAGCAGACCACAAAGGCGGGGGTGTTCACATGATCGAAATAGAGGATGATTGGGATCCCGAGGGATCCATCGGGTTGATCGCAGAAGGCGATGATCCAAAGAAGCCAGCAGTCACTCTCAACCCCATCATGGTCCAGATTCAACCATCCGAGGTCACTGAGGTAGATGTGTCTATCCCTCTTGAGTCTAAGGTAGCTCCATCAACAAAAACGTCGGCACCGTTTGAGGTTACAGATTTACCACCCAAAGAACATATCCCGTTTGAAGTAAAGGTAGCCGCACCGATTCCAGTGGCGATGAGCACCATGCCATCATTCCATACAAAAGCTATTCCTTGGGATTATACGGCCGAGGCTAGGAGGAAAGGCAAAGTCAGGTTCGAAGAGACTATTGCAGCACAGGGTATGACAAGGACTGGAAGAGTCTATACCCCGGAACACTTAGCTGAGTCGATTAAGCAAGCTTCCAACCGGCCACTCATCATTGAAACAGGTCCAGATGACCTTTGTACAGGCCAAGGAGTATTCGGTCATCGACCAACTAAACAAAACTCCAACACAGATATCTATCCTCTCATTACTGCAGAATTCCAAGACACACAAAAACGCTCTATTGAAGGTGCTGAGCGAAGCGTACGTGCCAAGTAACATCAAGGACGAGCTGCCGCCTGAAGGATTGGGTCACAACAAAGCGTTGTATATCACCGTGCAGTGTGAAGACTACTTCATCACTAGGATCCTTATCGATGGGGGTTCTAGCCTTAATATATGTCCATTGATAACACTCAAGAAGCTGGGTAAAGGACTGCACGAGATAAAAGATGGAGCTATCAATGTGAAAGCCTTGAATGGTTCTCAGAGGTCCATCATCGGTGAGATTAGCCTGTGTCTGCAGATGGGACCGACTTGGTTCGAGGTCGACTTTCAAGTAATAGATGTGCCAGCATCCTACAACCTGCTGCTAGGGCGTCCCTGGATTCATGTTGCGGGGGCTATGGCTTCAACACTGCATCAGGCCGTAAAGTTTGAATGGAATCACCAGGAAGTGATCATTCACGGTGACGGCAGCAATCCTATATACAGTCGTCAGACCATTCCGGCAATAGGGGGAAGAAGAAAGTTAGGTGGGGAGACCTACCACCACATCGAGCGAGTCAATGCTGTTGACAAAGATAAATGGTGGGACAACAAGATCGAGAGTATATTGAACTGGAGTGGGTACGAACCTGGCAAGGGGCTTGGCAAGAACCTCCAGGGGATTGCTAAACCCATAAAGCTCAAGAAGCACGGCACTACTTTCGGTCTGGGATACGAGTACACTTGGGAAGAATTCAACAACTGGTCGCCACCATGGCGCGGTCCTTACTATCCACTGGAACAGCCAATACCGCCTTTGGAGCAGACTTTCCAACAGGCTGACATTGTTTATGGGACAGACGAAGAAGAAGCACTTGCTGCGGTGAAGAACTTGTTCCTAGAAGACAATGACATGGACTGCTGTGTTGTTCTCGAGGAGGAGGGGGAGGAAGGTCCTTCCATACAAGCTGTGAGTAGAGGGGCATACCTCAACAATTGGACCATCAGGACCACCAGAGCCCGGCGAGCCTCGGGGTAGCAAGGCTAAAACAAGCATCATGCACTGTTTTTATTTACTAGATGATTTTCTTTTCGCATTTTAATTCCCGCAATAAGATCTTCAATGTTCAAAACAGTTATGAAATTTATCAAAGCATTTCGATTTTTCTTATGAATCAACACTCATTATTATTTTTCTCTCATTACTTTACTTATACAACATTACTATTACTTGTCTTGATGAACCAATGACTGTGACATGCAATGAGACAACGCAACAAACAGACATTGATTCAGAGGAAGATGACATACCAGAGGAGATTGTCAAAGAAGTTGAGAACTTTGAGAACAGACCTAAGTCCAACCTGGACGAGACAGAAATTGTTAACCTGGGAGATGCAGAAAATGTCAAGGAAACACGAATCAGCGTTCACTTGTCGCCGTCAGAAAAGAAGGAATACACAGAATTTCTAAAGGAATATGAGGACATATTCGCCTGGTCATATGATGACATGACCGGTCTAAGTACATCTATTGTGGCCTATAAACTGCCAACTGATCCGACATGTCCACCGGTAAAGCAGAAGCTCAGAAAGTTCAAGCCAGATATGAGTTTGAAAATCAAAGAAGAAGTCACTAAGCAAGTCAAAGCTAAGGTTCTCAGGGTAGTAGAATATCCGACATGGTTAGCCAACATTGTACCAGTACCAAAGAAGGACGGGAAGGTAAGAGTCTATGTCGACTACCGGGATCTCAATCGGGCCAGTCCGAAAGACGATTTTCCCTTGCCAAATATACACATCCTGATCGATAATTGCGCCAAGCACGAGTTACAGTCATTCATTGATTGCTTCGCCGGTTATCATCAGATCTGGATGGATGAGGAAGATGCTGAGAAAACGGCTTTCATTACGCCGTGGGGAATGTATTGTTACAAAATGATGCCGTTCGGCCTGAAGAATGCGGGGGCCACCTACATGAGGGCCATGACTACCATTTTTCACGATATGATACACAAAGAAATTGAGGTATATGTGGATGATGTTATCATCAAGTCCAAGAAGGCCATTGATCACACGGAAGATTTGAGGAAGTTCTTCAACAGATTGCGAAGGAACAACTTGAAATAGAACCCCAAAAAGTGTGCATTTGGGGTTCCCACCGAAAAGTTTCTTGGGTTTATCGTGAGCCGCCGAGGAATAGAACTGGACCCATCAAAGGTTAAAGCCATTCAAGAACTCCCACTGCTAAATAACAAGAAGGACATGATGAGTTTCTTGGGAAGACATAACTATATCAACTGATTCATAGCACAGTCCACGGTTATCTGTGAGCCAATCTTTAAGATGTTGAAGAAGGACGCCGCTATCAAATGGACCGATGACTGCTAGAAGGCCTTCGACAGAATCAAGGAATACCTGTCAACACCACCAGTCTTGGTCCCGCCCAAGCCAGGTAGACCCCTATTACTCTACATCGCAGTACTAGATGGAGCCTTCGATTGCGTTTTAGGACAACACGATGAAACAGGAAGAAAGGAACAAGCCATTTACTATCTCAGCAAGAAGTTCACTCCTTATGAAGCCCGGTATTCTCTTTTGGAAGGCACCTGCTGTGCTTTGACTTGGGTAGCCCAGAAGCTGAGACATTACTTCTGTGTCTATACCACGTATCTCATATCAAGGATGGATCCCCTAAAGTACATCTTTCAGAAGCCCATGCCCACTGGCAAGCTAGCCAAGAGGCAAATCCTGCTGAGTGAATTCGATATTGTGTACGTAACCCAGAAGGCGATCAAAGGACAGGCATTGACAGACCACCTTGCTGAAAACCCCATGGATGGAGAATATGAACCTTTGAAAACATATTTCCCCGATGAAGAGGTATCATTCATAGGAGAAGACATTGCAGAATCCTATGACGGTTGGAGAATGTTCTTCGATGGAGCAGCAAACTTCAAAGGAGTTGGCATAGGAGCAGTCTTGGTATCAGAAACCGGTCAGCATTATTCGGTGTCTGCCAAACTCAGGTTCCCCTGCACCAACAATATGGCCGAGTATGAAGCCTGCATCTTAGGGCTCAAGATGGCCATTGACATGAACGTGCAAGAGTTGCTAGTGATCGAAGATTCAGATTTACTCATACATCAGGTGCGTGAAGAATGGGCAACCAAGAACTCCAAGATACTCTCGTATCTGCATCATGTACAGGAATTGAGAAAGCGGTTCACAAAGACAGAATTCCAACATGTCCCCAGAGTCCAAAATGAGTTCGCCGATGTATTGGCTACCCTGTCATCTATGATACAAGATCCAGACAAGAATTTCATTGATCCCATTCCCGTAAAAATTCATAATCAGCCAGCTTACTGTGCCCACGTGGAAGAGGAAGCCGACGGAAAGCCTTGGTTTCATGATATCAAGGAATATTTGGCAAAAGGAGAGTACCCAGAGCTTGCCAATCATACTCAGAAACGCACACTTCGGAGATTGTCCAACAACTTCTTTCACAGTGGAGGAATCCTTTATAGGAGGACTCCTGATTTGGGGTTAATAAGATGTCTTTATGCAAAAGAAGCATCTAGGCTACTAGGAGAAATTCATGCTGGGACCTGTGGTCCATATATGAACGGTTTTGTCATAGCAAAGAAGATACTCCGGGCTGGTTACTTTTGGATGACTATGGAAACAGACTGCATCCAGTATTTCTGGAAATGCCATTGCTGTCAGATACATGCAGACATGATAAAGGTACCTCCGAGCGAGCTCAACACAACAAGCTCACCATGGCTGTTCGCCGCCTGGGGAATGGACGTTATTGGGCCAATCGAGCCTGCTGCTTCTAACGGACACAGGTTTATCCTAGTGGCAATTGACTATTTCACCAAGTGGGTCGAAGCAGCATCTTACAAGGCAGTAACTAAGAAAGTCATGGCAGACTTTGTTCGCGACCGCGTTGTTTGTCGATTCGGTGTGCCAGAGTCAATCGTTACCGATAATGGGTCCAATCTCAACAGCGATTTGATGAAAACTATGTGTGAAACCTTCAAGATCAGACACAAGAATTCCACAGCCTACAGGCCTCAAATGAATGGAGCCGTAGAAGTCGCCAACAAGAATATCAAGAAGATATTGAGGAAAATGATAGAGAAGCATAAACAGTGGCACGAAAAGTTATCATTGCTTTATTGGGGTATCGCACCACAGTCCGCACATCAACCGGGGCAACCCCCTATATGCTGGTTTATGGTACAGAGGTTGTCATTCCCGCGGAAGTAGAAATTCCTTCCCTAAGGATCATACAGGAAGCTGAGCTCAACGACGCAGAGTGGGTGAAGAGTCGTTACGAGCAACTAGCTCATATAGATGGAAAGTGAATGAACGCAGTTTGCCACGGTCAACTCTATCAGAACAGAATGTCCAGAGCCTTCAACAAGAGAGTCAAGCCAAGACAGTTCACACGGGGGCAGCTGGTGTTAAAGAAATTTTTTCCGCATCAGGATGAAGCCAAAGGGAAGTTCTCTCCCAACTGGCAGGGCCCATACATGGTTCATCAGGTTTTGATAGGAGGAGCCCTCATACTTGCAGAAATGGACGGAGAAGTCTGGCCAAAGCCGATCAATTCAGATGCAGTCAAGCGTTACTATGTTTAATCCTTATGCTTTCCTTATATGATATAAATTGAACTATGCCTGACCTGATTCCCGTTTAAGAGGGGATACGTAGGCAGCCCTATGGGTTCAGTCACAATTCAATAAAATTTTCATTTCCCCCGAAATTGGAAACTAGGGCAGAATTTTGAGGACCCTCAAAATTCTGAAGTAATTTCAGCCGTTCGCCACATGAGCAACAGTCAGAAATGTCAACCCATCAAACTAGGGCAAAATTTTGAGGAGGACCCTAAAAATTCCGTAGCAGGAGAGGTTGCAATGTCCTGATTTGCGTCACAGTCGTCTGTTCATCTAAAAACTATTTTAATTATACATTTATGTTATGCTTTTACAAAATCATTCATGTCTATTATTGAAACTGCTTTATTCGGCAACGCTACCCCAATGATACCGACAATATCACCAGATCAAAGCCAAGCAGATCAAGCAAAGCCAGGGGGATGCGAACTAACCTTCCCCTTTACAAAACTCACAATTTTTCTTCGTATGCAGGCACCAGGATTACGAAATCATTGAACACACTGTATGCCCACAGAGCAAAACATTGTTCAAGAATACGATTCTCCGAACCATCGCACTTACCGATCTTTACTATCAGCATGCACTCGCAGTGTTCCGCGCGTCATAATGCTCCCAATAATCACCACGCCGCAATCTGCTATCAGCTAAGAAAATCTACTGTCATCTGCTATTTTATTTTTTGCGTAAGGCTACCATTCTGCCTTCCCATCTGCATAAGGCTACCATTCTGCCTTCCGAGGTTAAGCTCTACCTCTATCTGCATTTGCATTGCATAAGGCTACCATTCTACCTTCCAACTTGCATAAGGCTACAATTCTGCCTTCCAAGGTTAAGCTCTACCTCTATCTGCATTTGCATTGCATAAGGCTACCATTCTGCCTTCCAACTTGCATAAGGCTACCATTCTGCCTTTCGAGGTTAAGTTCTACCTCTATCTGCATCTGCATTGCATAAGGCCACCATTCTGCCTTCCGAGACTAAACGCTGTCTCCTTCCACATTGCATGGCTGAAAGATCGCCACATTGCACGGCTGAAAGATCGCCACATTGCACGGCTGAAAGATAGCCACATTGCTACTGCATCCTTCATGGGCTGAAATATCGCCAACTTATCCGAAGGCGTCATCGTTCGGAGGCACGATCCTCATAGCCCGAGAACACCATGTCATGGCCTGAGGATCCCTTTCAATCTCTTGCATATCATTATTCAAAGGCATCATGGTTCGGAGGCACCATTTTCATGGCCCGAGAGCATCATTTCATAGCCTGCGAATCCTTTATTATACGCTGTTGATACCCAATTTTTCCCTATCTATTTTTATACTCAAAATATTCTCAAAATAGCATGTACATGCATATATAAGTATGCCCAAGAATTTTGACATTTTTTCTAATTTTTAAAGCTTTTTAAAATCATTTTATTATTTGTTTTAGTAGTACAAAATCCAATAATTATTTCCAAAACTATTATTTTGGTGAGTAATTTTTTTCCATCCTCATATTTACACCACAATATAATTAAGGTAATTTTATCATATTTTTATAAATTTATTTGATATTTTTTAAGCTAAATGGCATAAGATTGCAATTATAGCCTATATTACGATTAATAGCATTTTACAACTATAAAATTACTCCCAGTATTTTTTAGATTAATGTTTATATATTATTAATTAGTTCAGTGCTTTCAATTTATTTTTAAAATCATTTTAACCATTTTAATTAAATTAAAAAGGGAAAATTGGCTATTTAATATATAGCCCATCTGCATTTCAATAATAGCCACATTAATCCCCTTAATTGACCCAATTCCAGGCCCAATTCCGGACCAGTCCAACCCAATCCCCTAACCCGTTTAAAGCACCCGACCGGATTCTATTTTAATCACAGCCGTTGATCTAAAAGATCAACGGCTCACACGCACCCTTTCCATTTTTAATCTACCAACACCCCAACCCTAAATTCATTTCCCTCTACCCGCCGCCCTTGAATCCCCTTCCTCTCCCATTCTCTCTGCAAACCCTAGTCGCCGCCACCCAAACTAACCCTAATCCCTTCGATTCTCGCCGGAATCCATGGCTTCTCAGGCTATGGAAACCTCATACTCACCCCCCATTGCTCCTATATGCCTGGTACTCGAAGGTTTGAGGCTAGACCTCAAAGGTCTCCACTCAGATCTCCGCCGACTTGAGATTTCCGGCCATCTCCGGCCTGGCTCCGGCATATCTTAGCCTCTTGAGCCCGTGTCCAGCCTTATCCGACTTAGATCGGACCTTTTCCAAGCCTTTCTCATTCTAGGGTTCACCTGAAACCCTAGCTGTTCGAGGTTTTTCTCCGATTCTCCTCAGATCTGTGTGTATTCATGCTCTATTTTGAGTTCTTGAAGGATTTCCCCAACTTTTCTTTTAAAAATTTTTTACTTTCAAAGTCACTTCTTTCTGATTTAGGGTTTCTGAAAAATGCTTAAGTGTTTTTCCGACTTTTCTTTTCCCTTTCTTTGTGTATGTTTGTCTCTACTATGTTCTTATTTTTTTTTTTTTTACACATGTTCTTCTACTATGTTTGCTATATTTTGTTCTTCCTTCTACCATGTTTCTATGCTATGTTTTCACATGCTTTCCCACTATGTTCGGCTATTTGCCTTCCACTATGATCTCGCCTACTGTATTTTCCTACCGTGTTCATTAAGTGTTCTTATTATTTTTTTTACCTTTTAAGTTTCCTCTAGAATACCTGCTTAAACATGTTTTCCTCTACTGTTTCTTTTGCTCTCATTATGTTTCGAATTAAGTTCCTTACTCTGTTTACTTTGAACTTTCTACTGTATTTGCTTGTTCCCTCATTTTTGTCTTCTTTGCATCTGATTCAAGTCAAAACCCTAGGATTTTGGGGTTTTTGGCGAGTTTGGTCTTGTGTGTTTAGACCGGGGTTCTGTTTGAGCCTTAGACTCTCTCAAACTCACTTTGGATCCATGTATTGAATTCGAACCCTTTTGTGTATGACTCTGGACTCTTCTATACTAGACTTTTTCTGGATAGCATGACAGTTCTTTCAATGTTTAAACGTGTCTGCATGTTTTTATATGTGATGAACCTTTCTTCAAAAGGCTTTCCAACTTGTGATTGAATCAGAATCCTTTTTTTGGGGTTAATTGATTGTTACTGCTTCTTTTTAATTAAGAGCCTCTCTTCACCTTTTTTCTGACTTGGTTCATTCATAAAAAAATTTTGACTCATGATTGCTTGGCTGTCAATTGATTTCCTTTCCTTAATTTGCACAACCGTGTACTGTCAAACCCTTTCCTTAAATAACTAGTATGTATTTACCCTTCTTGCACTGCTTTGAAAAGTGTTTAATTAACCTCTATCCTTATTTACTTTGCCTGTTTGAAATCAGAATCCCTTAATTAAAGGGAAACCTTGTGTGATTGATTTTCAAACTATTTTCTTACCTATTTCTGCTTCTTTTCTGCACTATAAATACATGACTCTTTAACACAAAGCACACACGATGGGAATAATCCTCCACACACGATTAAGCACACAAAAATCATAACTCTCTTCTAAACTTATACTCTGGCTTCTTGACTGCACTTTGGCTTTCATAAGGCTACTGTTTCTCCTTACTTGCTTCTTTGAACTGGTATGTCCTAAAATTAATTTCAGTATCTTTCTAATGTGTTTGTTTACAGTCCCTGTATCCATGCCTGCTTTCAATCCTCTGCAAAGTTAATTTTGAAGTACCTACATGCTTTTGCCTACTCTTTCTTTGCTTCTTGCTGCTAGTATGAACAATTGCTCCCATACCCCATTCCCCTATGTGTGCTGAGATAAGGTATGGCCTGGCAGCATCCCAATTGCTGTCCAGGGCTGAACCTGACCTTTAATAAGGTCTTAACTCCCCAATTCTAAGGCTGACAGGCTGGTCAGGGGTGTGCCAGCATCCCAATTGCTGGGCATGACCACCAGCCTGCCATGGCCCCCCTCCCTAATTCCCTTCAATTGCACTTACACTCACTCCTAGTCTCTAAGTTCTGCCCCCCTCCTATGAGCCTTGCCTTGGGACCTTGAGTTCCCTCTGAACTTGGACATTTGAGGGCTGACCCTTCCACACTGCACTAGAATCTGATTTCTGCAATGATATTTGAGGTGTAAGCATTGCCTGGAACTCTTGAAGTTCCTTGGAACTTTGACATATCCCAAATAAGAGAAGGCTTTGGAAAATCCGATCCTGGAAGTTGGTTTATCTCATATTATTAGACTCTGAGTCTGGATTAGGCTGATTAGATATAGATGTAATCACTGATGTAATTCTTATTCTTTCCTCTGATCCATTTGGTCTGTAATAATTTATGTAATAACTACTGGGGGTGTATAGTGAAAGGGATGGGATTGAATGCATGCAAAGGGGTAGAT
>NW_017670289.1:0-4381 GCF_001879085.1 Nicotiana attenuata
GTGCACAGATTTCTAGATTCTTTGAAGATAGTCTGAACCGTCCATAACACACATCTGGCAAATGGCTTTTGTACTCTGAGCTTCATATATCATCGATATGGCCATATCGGGGGGTTCAACAACCCCGAAAGTAAGATATGTAGCAAAGGAAACCGCCAGAAGTGGGAGGAGCATCGATGTTTCGCCTTTATGGTGGCTTTCCTGGGGCTTTTAGTATTTCCAAGGAAGGATGGGAACATTGACATAAAAATAGCTGGGGTCGTCAGCACGTTAATTACTCAAGCCAAAGGTACACTTGCACCTATGATATTGGCCGACATCTTCTGTGCTCTTACAGCCTGCAAGGCCGGGGAAGCTTTCTTCGAGGGGTGCAGTCTATTGTTACAAATGTGGATGATCGAGCATCTGTGTCATCGTCCTCAGTTTTTGAGCTACGGGTCTCCAGAAAAAACATGCATACAAGAGTTTTACACAAGGATTAAAGGGGCCGAATTGCCAGAAGGAGTCACAGGTTGGACAACATATTTTCGGTCCCTCACCGCTAGCCAAATAGAGTGGACACTGGGATGGTTACCCGTTGATGAAATTGTATATATGCCGGCAGCCCGACCACATTTCCTTCTGATGGGGCTTAGAAGTATTCAGCCTTACGCACCGTATCGAGTGTTGAGACACCTGGGGAGATGCCAGATAGTACCTAAGGATGATGATCTTAGTTTGCAAGTTGTTGAGATTGGCCCTGATGGCCAGTTTCCTGAAGCAATGGTCCGCCAAGTCTGGAGCGAATGTCAATATTTGACGGCAAACACTTGTGTTCGAGATCGAGCCAAAGGAGAAGTGTCGCCTGATTATCAGGCTTGGTATAGAAGGGACGTTGCATTTGGAAGACCGGCCAAACGACCTCACATCCAGGAATTTGTTGAATCATCACGAGAACAGTGGGCTTGGTTAACTAAAGAAAATGAGTATAGGGCCCGCATAGGAGCATTTGAAAAACAGGTCCAAGACCTCCGATTTGAGAATAGCTTGCAAGCCGCGGCTGATGAACGTGAGAAAAAACAATTGGCCAAAGAGAATGAAGCCTTGCGAGCCCAAATCCAAAAAATGAAGTTAGAGGCCGATAATCCTGTCAGGAGTGCCAAAGATGCAAAGCTTATAGCAAATCTAAGGCAAAAGGTGAACGACCACAGTTTTGACCGCAACAAGGCGGAAAAGGAATTAGCTGGGGTCCGGAAGCAATTGGCCAAAAATTTGCAGAAGAACTGGACCGCATGGTTAAACAGTTAAAAGAAGCATATGACAATGAGGTCAGAGGATTAAAGAAAAAGGTCATTGCCACAGAAAACTGAATGATCAAACAGGCAAAAGAATTCAAAGTCGAAAGAGAACATTGTTACATGGCATTGGCACAGTTAGAAATGGACTTGCAACAACTCCGAGAACAAAGCCAGGCGGCTGAGCGGACTTTGGAGGCTAGGGCCCAACAGATAGGGCGGTTGCTTCAAGAGAAAGGAAGAATCCGAGAGAGAATCTTAACCATTGCTCATTCCATTACTAGGAAATGTCAAATGTGCGAGAACATGACCCGTACCACCTTCTTGGCATCAGTTATGATATTTGTGAAGCAGATAATGAACGACCTGGACAGACTTCAAGGGGAACTTGCATAGGCCCGCGGCGAGACCGAATGATGTCCCGCGGGCACCAGGAGCTTTAATGTATTCGTAATTGTCTTTGAGTCTGCACTCCTTCTTCTACTAAAAAAAAAGTTTGTCTTCCGAGTCTGTATTTCCTTTTTTATGGAGTTAGGTCATTTGGGTTTGTATTTCTTTCTACCAGGGTCTGTATCTCCTTTTTGTTAAAAGACAGTCAGTGGATTGAGTCTGTATTTTGTTTGAATTAGAATAGGGATGATGGAGTTTGTAGTTCTTAGAGTCTGTTAGTTATTTTGAGTCTTTGTAATAAACAGAGTTGCTATCAATAAAATTGAAATTGCCAAAAATATCCTGCTCCTACTTTGCACGAACTACGCTTGGTCTGATTCACGCGAGGTCGTGATGCGTAGGCAATCTCCATAGGACTCGACCGTAACTAAATAAAAAAGGGACAACAAGAAAAACAAGAAAAGAAAAAAAAGAGGGGAAAATAAGGGATCAAAGGAAAGAAAAGAGCGAAAACACAATCTTGAGGCAGGGAGAGAATAGGAACAAGACAAACAAAGGCAAGAGTGAAAAGAAAGAAAAAAAATAGAAAAAGTGAGCAATTGGAAGTGAGGAAAAGGCCGGGATGACGCATGCAATCCAAGGAACTGTCAATTGCCTAGGTGCATTCATTCTCCAAATGTGCGGGTACCAATGTGTTAAATGCCCTAACGCTAACGTGATGGTTTCATTTTGCCATATCATTTCAGACAGGTGGTTGGTTTGTGGTTTTAAAAGTAACTTTTTCCTGCAACACAAAGGCAAAAGGCAATGGCAGAGAACAACAGAACTGAGTTGCTTGATACCGATGTTCGACAACAGTTGGTGGAACGGGATAATGGGTTGGTTGAAGAGGTGCGGATGCTGAGACAACACATGACAAACATGTACCAAGCCTGGATGACTGGAAAGGCGCCACCCCCGCCACCACCAATTTTCCCGGACGCTACCCAAATTCCCAACACAATGCCGGATGATCCTCCATATTCTCCAGATACACCAGCTTATCACGCTCGCCCCAACTACCCTAGTAGCTCCATCGCTCATCCTTCAATCACTTCTCCCCAATATTGCCCTCCTGTCATATCCGTTACCCCAGACAATGAACATCCACCCAACGCACGTAATGCCCAATTTCACCCTTCAGAGGTTGCCCACAAGGTCCTTGATCCATACAAGAAGAGCTCCCAGGATGAGCAGATTCATGGTAGTAATGAAAGGGTTACGGGAAGAACAGGGCGAGAAGAGGTACCCAGGAAATTGACAAGCACTGGACTGTCCTTAAGGGACAAGCGAAGAGTGGAAGGCCAGGGTAGACTTGCAAAGGACCGATTGTGCCACATGACACCCGCCTGCCCGCAGGATTCAAAGTACCAAACTTTAACTTGTACGATGGGCGTGGAGATCCGTTAGCCCACCTGAGGGTCTATTGCAACGAAATGAGGATTGTTGGAGAGAAAGATGACGTGATGATGGCATATTTCAGTAAAAGCCTAACTGGGGCAGCTTTGGATTGGCATAGTCGTCAAAATGTCGATGGGTGGCTTACATTGGGTGACATGGCCCAAGACTTTGTCCGATACTTTCAATGCAAATCAAGTGTTACCCCAGACCGCACCTTGCTATCTAAGATGGAAAACAGGCCGGAGGAAAGCTTTAATGAGTTTGGGCTCAGATGGAGGGAGTAGGTTGCTCGAGTCAGTCCCCCGATCAGCGAAGAAGAAATGGTTAAGCTTTTTCTACAGGCCCAGGAACCCACCTACTACAGTCATTTGATCCCGGCCTTGGGTAAGCCTTTCAATGATGTGTTAAAAATGGGGGAGCTAGTGGAAGAAGGAATCAAGTCAGGCAAAATCGTGAGTCGTTCGGAAGCCAGTCAGAACGTACCAGTAAGCTTTGTTGGAAGAAAGAGGAACAGAAAAGACGATCCGATAGGTTTTCCTGATCAACACTTCCTGCCTCGACATTGTCCCTGTGGTTATCCTTGTGCATTAGATGACCTTCCTCGATGCTACTTCTCTCCACAGAAATCCCAAAGTCGCACATCACATTCTCAGTACCCAGCTCCTCAAAATGCCCATCTACCCCCGCGAGCTTCCCAAAAACACCCCGGCTCAGGTTTCCGGCCCAATCCGGCATGTAAGAATGAGAGGTTACGAAAGAAGAAAGACTTCACTCCGTTGGGAGAATCATACGCCAGTCTGTTTCAGCGGTTAAGGACACTGGACATGATGAAGCCGATTCAGATAAAAGTGCCGAACCCTCCTCCAAAGAAGTTCGATCCTTCTCAACAGTGCGCATACTGCTCAGGTGCCTTGGGGCACGACATAGAGAAATGTTGGAATCTAAAGAATGCAATTCAAAAGCTTATTGATGCAGGCGACATCGTCGTGCAAAATCCAGATGCAACAAACACTGGCCAAGATCCGTCTCCTGTGCATAATGAGACGCATATGGTGGGTATGATTGATCATGAGAATGAGCCGGTAGAAGAACCCAGAAGCAGTTTGCTCAGAACAACGTGATGAAGACTTGTGAAAATTCCAGCAATCTTGGTGTGAAATTCAGTGGCTAAGACGTCACGCTTGGTAATTGGAAAGACGCTCCATCTCTTGGAGTTTTGGTGGTTTATTTTGTTGTCATTTCTGTTGTCCGGGTTATTTCAGGGTTGTAATCGGATT
>NW_017670289.1:8198-9281 GCF_001879085.1 Nicotiana attenuata
TTTTAATTTTTAATATTTGATAACATGCTGTATCCAGTTACCAAACTGGGGCAGAAATTTTCTTTGTTGTTTATTTTGTTGCAGTCAGGAGCCCACCTGGAGAATAAGGGAATACTTTTCAAGCTTCAGTAATCAGGAGCCCACCGGGAGAACAAGGGAATATTTCAAATTTCAGCAATCAGGAGCCCGCCTGGAGAAGAAGGGAATACTTTTTAAGCGTCTGCAGTCAGGAGCCCACCTGGAAAATGGACACATGTTTCAAGTAATCAAGCATCATTCCGAGGAATGGCAGCAATATCGCCAATCACAATGCAAGACAACAACATAAATACCATCGGAAGATTACAAGATACAAATTTAAGGCAACACAAGAACAAGTTAGAAGACATAGATAGGACCCTCTTGTAATTCGTAGATCATAGCTTAGGCTAGCTTCTTTTTTATTTTAACACGGTGTAATAAGGAGCTCAGCAAGCAGTAGCAACAGCAACAGCAGTGAAATCAAAGCTCCTGGTAGTCCCAGCTACCAGACATTCCAGAACTACACTAACCTGATTCCTTTACAGCCAAGGATATGTAGGCAACCTCAGAAGCAGGGTGCGGTCAAATCTTTCAAAATGCTTCACACGGAGTATTCAAACGGGCAAAAATCGCTAGTATCCGCTTACTTATCTTTGCACGAAAACTCTTCGTATTTCCGAGCAAAGAGGGGCAGCTGTGAGCACGTGATTTTTTCCCTATATGAATGACTCCCATAAATTCAAAACAAAATAATTTCTTTCAATATTTACAATTGTTGTGGATTTTTGTGACATTTTTTGTTAATTATTTGCATTTTGTCTGTGCATTTTAATTCATAAAAATACAAAATATGTGGCATCTGAATTTAGGATTTAGTTTCACATTTTAGGATTAATTAGCAAGTTAGTTATTTTATAAAATGGGAAAAATCACAAAATAGTTTAATTTGCAATTTTGGAGTTAATTTTTGATTTTAGTAGTTTTCCTTTTTAATTTGTTAATTTTGATAATTATCATTTAGGCTTAATTAGTGTATTTAGGTCAATTAAGGTCTAGGAATTA
>NW_017670289.1:12348-62908 GCF_001879085.1 Nicotiana attenuata
TAGTGACTTTTCCAACATAGGGTCTCCACTCCGTAGTTGAAGTTATTTTAGACATAGGGTCTCCAATGTTTTGAAATCAGATGAAATTAAATACAACAGTTGAGCGACCGTGCTAGAACCACGGAACTCGGGAGTGCCTAACACCTTCTCCCGGATTAACAGAATTCCTTACTCGGATTTCTGGTTCGCGGACTGTTAAACAGAGTCATTCTTTTCCTCGATTCGGGATTCTAAACCGGTGACTTGGGACACCATAAATCTCCCAAGTGGCGACTCTGAATAATAATCCCGTTTTGATTGTCACTTCAAGTTGGAAATAACTCCCTTTATTATATCCCTTCCGGGGATGTGGTAAGGAAAATGAGGTGTGACAATTCATATAGGGCAAAAATCACGTGCTCACAATTACCTGTTGGCCTACACCACCTTTCTCATCACCACGTTGGATCCTTTAAAGTACATATTCCAGAAGCCGATGCCCACAGGGAGGTTGGCAAAATGGCAAATCTTTCTCATCGAGTTGGACATAGTCTATGTCACCCGCACGACAATGAAAGCTCAAGCTTTAGCGGATCACCTAGCTGAAAACCCTGTTGATGATGAATATCAGCCTTTGAGTACTTCCATTCCGTACGAGGAAGTAAATTCAGTTGAGGTAACTTCAGAAGACACCAATGCTTGGAAAATGTTCTTCGATGAGCTGTGAACGCAAAAGGTGTCGGGATTGGGGCAATCTTGATATCAACCACTGGTCAGCATTATCCGGCCACAGCCCGGCTTCAGTTTTTCTGCACAAACAACACTACCGAGTATAAAGCCTGCATTATGGGTATGAACATGGCAATCGACCAAGATGTGGGAGAATTGTTAATCATGGGAGATTCAGACTTGATTATCCGACAAGCTCATGGAGAATGCGAAACTCGGGATGTCAAGCTTATTCCATACAGGCAACATGTGGAAGATCTTAGCAAGCGGTTCAAATCCGTCGAGTTCAGGTACATTCCTCGATTTCACAATGAGTTAGCCGATGCACTCGCTACTTTGGCCTCGATGTTGCCATATCCAGGCAATGTCCACATTGACCCGTTGGAAATCCAAATTCGAGAAAGGCACGGTTATTGCAATACGGTTGAGGTAGAACCAAATGTCCAGCCATGGTATCATGATATCGAATATCGTCCTTCAGCAGGTGAAAAGGATTGTTTCAGTTTTGTTCGAAAATGTCATCAGTGTCAGGTGCACGGAGACCTGATTCATGCACCACCTTCAGAATTGCATCCTATGTCAGCACCGTGGCCGTCCGTTGCTTGGGGTATGGATGTCATTGGGCCAATCGAGCCAAAAGCTTCAAATGGGCATAGATTCATATTGGTTGCCATTGACTACTTCACAAAAAGGGTTGAAGCAGTCACTCTCAAAGCCGTCACTAAGAAAGCAGTGGTAGACTTCGTGCACTCCAACATCATCTGCCGTTTTGGTGTCCCTACAACTATCATTACGGACAATGCTGCAAACTTGAATAGTCACTTGATGAGGGAGATATGCGAACAATTTAAGATCACGCATCGGAATTCTACCCCTTATCGGCCCAAAGCTAATGGTTCTATTGAAGCAGCAAACAAGAACATCAAGAAGATTCTTAGAAAGATGATTCAAAGTTCTAGACAATGGGATGAAAAGTTGCCGTTTGCATTGTTGGGATATCGTACAACTGTGCGCACATCAGTGGGAGCAACACCCTATCCATTGGTTTATGGCACTGAAGTCGTACCCGCAGAGGTTGAAATTACATCTCTCCGAATCATTGTTAAAGCTGAGATTGAGGATAGTGAGTAGGTCAAAACCCGTCTAGAACAATTAACCCTGATTTATGAAAAGCGGATGGCCGCAGTTTGCCACGGGCAGTTGTATCAACAAAGAATGGCCCATGCCTACAACAAGAAAGTGAGGCCTAGGAACTTTGAAGTGGGGCAACTCGTTTTGAGACGTATTCTCCCTCATCACAAGGAAACAAAAGGAAAGTTCGCTCCAAACTGGAAAGGTCCATACATAGACTTGATTCCGAAAGGATCGTAGGCAGCCTGTCTCTAGGGTTCAGTCACACCAAAACAAAAATCCAAATTTCCCCAAAAGTAAAACTGGGGCAGATGTTATAATGGTTCGGCGATGATCTTGCCTGAATGGTTCCAAAGTTGAAATTCAATCCAAACCTTGTGAGAATGTTCAAGGATCGGAGAATGCAGCAGCTTGGATCCGATGCGATCAAAATGATAGAAATAAAATGAGAGAGTCTTAGTGGTGAAAACCCACACGGGGACCGTAAGGCGATAGTGAGCAGAGAAACTGAAAATAAGAGAGTCTTGTTAGTGAAAACTCACAAAGAGCACTATAAGGCAACGGTAAGAAGAGAAATGAGAGAGGTCAATTGGCGAAAACCCGCAAAGGGCGCCATTGATCGAAAAGAAGGAAGTCCCTACAACCATCGGCACTGATAGAGTCCTGGCAAGGTTTCTCGATTTAAAGACACGAGTTATGATGAGTTTATAAGAGATTGGATGGGTGCGCAGATCGGGTATCCAGTCCAAGAAGCATGTCATGTCTATTGAAGTCTGCATGCACTCCAGATAAAGTCCTTCTTTCTTCCCCCGAAAGGGACACTTCTTGTTAAATTCATTATCCTATCCTTTGTTTATTTTTCTTTGACTCCCTTTCGATTTAATCCTTCTCCGAAACTAATACAAAGAAAAGATGGCAATATTGATTTTACAGGGTTCTGCTTAACAAAAGCCAAATTCATGGAAAAGCACCCAGCCTCAGCAAGTGCATCAAGTCGATCTCGACTGGCCATGATGGCAGATGTTTCAGAGTTAAAATTATTGAAAAGGAAAGGAATCCAAAGTCAAGTGCCATAAAGGCAAAATAAGATGAAAAGGCCAAAGCCCCCCACACGGGTGAACCATCGTATGAATTTTTGGAAAGTCAAAATCCCTGGGTTTAGAAGAGATACCGATCTCTAGAAAGCCAGCGAGGAGTAGAGGTTTTCATCAAAAGAGTTGGGTCGAGATCAAAACATCAAGGCCACAAAACCAACCACCGTTTCAAACTAACAATTGTTCTTTGTTTGAAAATAGGAAACATGTGTAATTCAAAGCAACCTTGCAAGAAGCAGGTGCAACCAAAAGAAACTGCACAAGGGCTAAAAACAACTTTGTAGCAACAATCCAAAAAAGGGTAGTCCCTTCCAAAATTCTTTCCCGCATTCACTCATTCCATGAAATGAAGAAGAGAACAAAAATTCAAAATCATGGTAGCCTGGGGTCCCCAATATCTAGCTACGTTTTTTCCAACATAAGGTCCCCACTCCCTAGCTGAAGTTATTTTACACATAGGGTGTCCACACCCTAGTCACTTTTCCAACATAGGGTCTCCACTCCCTAGTTGAAGTTATTTTAGACATAGGGTCTCCACCCCTAGTCACTTTTCCAACATAGGGTCTCTACTCCCTAGTTGAAGTCATTTTGGACATAGGGTCTCCACTCCCTAGTGACTTTTCCAACATAGGGTCTCCACTCCCTCCCTAGTCACTTTTCCAACATAGGGTCTCCACTCCCTAGTTGAATTTATTTTAGACATAGGGTCTCCACTCCCTAGTCTTCTTTTCCAACATAGGGTCTCCACTCCCTATTTGAATTTATTTTAGACATAAGGTCTCCACTCCCTAGTCGCGTTTCCAACATAGGGTCTCAACCCCCTAGTTGATTTTATTTTAGACATAGGGTCTCTACTCCCTAGTCGAATTTATTTTAGACATAGGGTCTCCACTCCCTAATTGCGTTTCCAACATAGGGTCTCCACTCCCTAGTTGAAGTTATCTTAGATATAGGGTCTCCACTTCCTAGTCGCTTTTCCAACATAGGGTCTCCACTCCCTAGTTGAAGTTATTTTTGACATAGGGTCTCCACTCCCTAGTTGATTTTGTTTTAGACATAGGGTCTCCACTCCCTAGTCTGCTTTTCCAACATAGGGTCTCCACTCCCTAGTTGAAGTTATTTTTGACATAGGGTCTCCACTCCCCAGTCGCGTTTCCAACATAGGGTCTCCACTCCCTAGTTGATTTTGTTTTAGACATAGGGTCTCCACTCCCTAGTATGCTTTTCCAACATAGGGTCTCCACTCCCTAGTTGAAGTTATTTTAGACAAAGGGTCTCCACTTCCTAGTTGATGATTTTCCAACAATAGGGTCTCCAATCCCTAGTTGATTTCATTGTATATATAGGGCCCCATTCCCTAATATCTTTTTCCCAAGGATGCACAATCCTGATTTTATTGCGTTCAATAAAGAAATAGTTTAGATTTTTGTTACAATAACTCACGAAATTATCCTAGTGAAAACTGGGGTAGAAAATTTCGTTCGTTTGTTTGCTTTGGTGCCTGAGCAGGTTTTTCACCGTGAGGCACAAGGTTTGAGAATGACCAAAAGAAGAAGTCTCAACCCAAATAAAAGAAAAGAAGAACAAGAAAAGAATGTTGAACTCTAAGTATAGAAGTGGAGAAAAGATGCGGACTGCCCAAGATATGATTGAAGTCTCAAGCTTTGCATGTCCCGTCTTGATCCGAAAAGCCAAAGAAGAATGAACCAGCGCTTGCAGCTAACGAGCATCAGGGTTCAGATCAGAGTCTGCAGGAAGAACTGGCCAAGTCTCAAGATCAAGCTTTAGAAGGCTTATAGATAGGAATCTTGTAACTCGTAGTTGATAGTCTTAGCTAGTTTAGTTTTTCATCTTTTTTTCGGTGTAATAAGAAGCTCGGCAAGCAGAAACAGTAGCAACAATAGTGAAGTCACAGTTTCGCGGTAGTCCCAGCTACCAAAACTTCTAGAACTACACTGACCTGATTTCTTTATAGCCAAGGATATGTAGGCAACTTCTGAAGCAAGGTTCGGTCGGACTCTTTCAAAAGATGCTTCTCATGGAGTTTAAAATGGGCAAAAATCCCTCGTAATTGCTCATTTTATCTTTGCCCGGAAACCCTTCGTGTTTCCGAGCAAAGAGGGGCAGCTGTGAGCATGTGATTTTTGCCCTATATGAATTACTCCAAGAAAATAGATTTTTCCAATTACTTGCTATTTTTTAGGATTTTTGTAGGATTTTCATCAATTGTTTGCATTCTTGTACATGTTTAATTTTTATCAAAATCATGAAAATGCCAAAAATACCATGCATTGCATTTGGGTTTGTTTTTACATTTTTAGAATTAATTAGTAATTATTTGCTTTATTAAAAAATAAAATCACAAAAATAGCTCATTTTACAGCTTTTAATTTTTAGAGTATTGATTTTTAATTTGGGATTAAGTAATTTTTATAATTATTGTAATTAGGTAATTAGTTTAATTTTGCAATTTAGATTAATTTAGGATTTTAAATTTAGGATTTTTAATTAAAAAAAAAAGAAAAAAAAAGAAGGAAAAAGAAAAGAAAAGGAAGTAAGGAGTTTAATTAAATGGGGTTTTAAACTCAAAATTTGGGCCATTTAAAGCATAAAAACCCGTCCAAAATTACCCAAACCCACTCCCAAACCCCGGCCCAAAATAGCCATACCCGGTCCAGCCCTCCACTTAACCAAACAATCCCGTTTCGACTCCATTGAATCCCAGCCGTTGATCTCGTGTGATATAACGGCTGGGAACTAGTTGATCCCAAAATATATAACTGTCCGAAAACTCCTCCCCCCCCCCCCATTCCAATCCCCTTCAGTTCGTCTCTAACACCCTAACCCCAAACCCTAGCAGCCCCTAAATTCCTCACCGTCTCCGCCGTGGTCCGCCCGCCAGAAATCGCCTCATGGCGGCGGACCACCTCCAAATGGTCCCAAATTAACACCCCAGAACCCCCCGTCGTCTCCTCTTTACAAATCTCCAAACTAATCCACTCGAATCATCACCGAACGACTCGAATCATAAATCTAAGATTGATGCCTCAAAACCCTAAGTGTTCCAAATGGCCCCAAATTCACAACCCATGACCCCGACACCTCTCTGAACCCTAAACCACCATTAGCCCCCTTCGAATCAGCCCCAACTTCGTCGAATTTTAAATCCAAGATTCCGAAACCCTAATTTTCTTTCACCTCCAAATTTTCGACAATTTTTGGGTTTTTTGAACCCAAGACTTCCATAAGTATATTTCTCTTGATAAGAGCAGTGGATTGATGGTTGACTAAAAGTTAGTTTTACCCCGGAGAACTTGGGTCAGAATCCAAAGTCAATCCAGTTTTATTAGAAGAATAAGTTTAGGTAAATTTGCTTCTTTTTTCTGTTTGTTCTTCTTTGCATGTTTTATTGTTTTATTTATGGTTGCTTGAAGTAGAGGATTTTTCTTGGGTTTCTTTAGCTGGGATTTATGGTTTGAAAAGCTGTTTCGATTTGGTCTAAATTTCTGGGATCTTTCTGATTTGCTGTTGCTGTGCTGGTTTATTGTTGTTGTTCCTGTTCTTCTGAAGTTTAGCCAGTTTCTTTTCATCTTATACTTGGTAGTTCTTGGTTGCTGCTTATAGGTATTTAACCCCAGCTCTCTCTTTATGTAATGATTAGCTGAAATGATATAAAGCTGGAGTTATAAATGACATTTTATGATAGCATTTAGTTTGCCTTGGTATGTAGTTGTTTGGTTCTGTTTATGTGTGTTTAAAGATTTTGAAATGATTCAGCATATAGTGTAGCCAATACATGAATGCCTTTTTCTGGTTCATCTTGTAAAAGTAGTTTTGTTTCATAGCTAAACCTTGGATTATTAATATTAATTATGAAGTGTGTTGGGTTATCCTTTTTCCTTCTTTCTTCCATGTGATGATTTCCTCTTAGCTCAAAACTATTTGTTTTCTTTCTTTGTCTGCTTGGTTATGGTCTGTTGCCGGCAAATTTGGTCACTAGTTGGCCAAATCAGCAGGTTCAAAGCTAGAAAGTGAGAATCAGGTTGCCTTAACAAGAGAAGACCAGGCCCTAATGGACAAATCTTGTCCAAAAAGAGGCAGGACTTCTTCATGATATCAGTCAAGAAATTTGTAATAGTTTAGCTTCTAATATAGTTAGGTTATGTAACAATTCTTAACGTAAAGTGTTGATTTTGGAAGTTGTTTATTCTGTTTTGGAAAACTGCAATAAATCAGGCATTAGTGTTAATACATTAGGAGCTTAATTATTGTATTTTGTCATGTTTTACAAAATAGTAATGGTGTTCGGCTTTTAGCCCACTCAGCAGAACCAAAGGCTGCTTATTTGATGAAAAGAGGGGTTGAATTTGTAGCCCAAGGGAAAGACTGTCCTCAGATGAGTTGGGCCTAGTCTATAGGCCCAGACTTTTAGTCAGTCCGGAAGCCTTTTTGTCATGAATCATTCTATGTTCAATTGAATCATATTTAGTCTTTAAATTCTATTACTGTTTAAACGTGTAATCAAATTAGAGTTATGTTGTATATCATGGTTTTATTTAAAAGCAAGTTGATCTTTAATTATTATAAATATGTGAGTAATGGTTAAAGGTCGAGGTGGACAGGCCCAACTAGAGAAATAGTGACTGGGCCCGCCTATTTCAGGTCCAATATGGGCCAGCTTTGTTCAACCCAGAATTCGGACCAGCAAGAGCCTGCTGGGGCTCGTTCGTTTTTCTTGGGCCAAGTCTTAAGCCCAGATGCAGCTTCTTGCAAAGCTGAACCCTTCCTAATTTAATCAGGTAGGGAACGCCCATTCCTAAATCCCTTTCCAAAAAAATTAATTTAAACTTAGCCCTTTTAATTAAGTGTAATTTTCCTCTAAAAAGCAATAAGTTGAGGTGTGCCATACTAAACAAAACCCATAACTCATGGCTCTCATAAAATTAGATTAAGAGCTAGCACTTGTAGTTGTTATAGTTAAATACATTTCCTCTAAAAAAAAAGAAAAGATTTGAGGTGTGCCATCAATAAATTAGATCATCCATGGCCCTCACAAATATTGTAACTTATCTATTAAAAATGAATCTTCGTAGTTGCTTTAGGCGCGTTACTTTAAATTATCATGGCTACGGGTACGGTTCCCGCGACGTAGTTGTGATTTGTAATTGCTAAAATCCAGGTGTACATTTCAAGTAACCCGACTCCAATTGCCAACAATGTTAAATAAAACGTGTCACAAACCGCGGGTGCATTACATGTAGCGTGGTTTAAGATGTGTTATAAATAACATTGAATTTTCCTAAAAAGTAAAAGCGGTTTAATAGTTGTAAAAATGTACATAGGTTTAAAACATGTAATAATCAGATAATAGGCCAAATATTAGCAGTTTAAGTGACCGTGCTAGAACCACGAAACCCAGGAATGCTTAACACCTTCTCTCGGGTTAATAGAATTCCTTACTTAGAATTTCTGATTCGCAGGCTTTTAAAATAAAGTCGAAATTTCCTCGATTTGGGATTTAAAATAAACCGGTGACTTGGGACACCAAATAAACTATTTCAAGTGGCGACTCTGATAAATTAAATAAAATACTCCCATTTCGAATAATATCACTTTAATTGAAAAAACTCCCATACCCCCTCGGGTGGTAAAAAAAGAGGTGTGACAGAAACTGGCGACTCGCTCGACTTATAATGAGCGTAAGTGGCGAGTTTTGTCTAAGGGCATATGGGAGGCCAAACACCATGGTAGACGCTGTGAGATTTCCTCCTTTAAGGGTACTTTCTTTTTACGCGTACTAACCCCATCACCGTAGGCATCGGGGAATCCTTTGGGGCGAGACCGTGCTCTCTTGGAGGGGGAGAAGGATCGCCAGCTTCTGGGCTATGGAGTGATAATAATAAGCAAAAACGGCTTTCATAGGGTGACGGTGCTTACAACAAGATGAGTCCAGTCCGGGGGCTCGGTGAGGATGTGTCTTCCCCCATTGAAGGTACTTCGAGGTATGTTCGAAACTAGGAGCCGCATAAGCTGAGCGATCGTGCCCCCACCGGATGCGGTTCTTCCGGGGTAGACGGAGCCGGACTAGTAGATGTCCGCTCAACTTTAGAGGAAGCTCAGCGGCTCTATTCCGAGGTGAGTTTTTTGTCGTCCGTGTTGATTTTATAGTTTTGTAATTTTTACTCTCTTGTCAAGTTTCTCTTTCATAGGCTTTTGACAAGCTCAAGTTTGAGCTACTTCGTCGTGAGGCCATGCTGTGAAAAGCCGTGGATGGGGAGAAGTCCCTCAGGCTTCTTTGCGATGAGAGAGAAGACGAGTTGGCGCGCTTGCGGTGCGAGGCGAGTCGAAACCTGAACTACAAAACCTACCTCAAGGAACATGTACTTATTGCTCTAGATGGGGCGCATGTTCCCTTATACATTCCTGAGGCTGACTTTTCATTTATTTTAGCTGCAGAAGAAGGCTGGAGACCTGGAACGCCTTAGGAGTGAAGTTGGCCAAGACAAACATGAGCGCGATGAGTTAAAGGATCGGGTGGACGCTCATACTATAGCGGAGGAAGGTGCTTTGGCTAAAGCTTCCGCCCTCGAGGTTCAACTTTGCGTAGCTCGTGAGAACAGTTTGGTCCGAACGGATATGGTCATAAAGCTTGAGTCCGAGCTTTAGAAGATAAAAGCCGAAGTTGTAGATGCCCGAGATGAAGCCGTAATGAGCTGAACTAAAGCTCGCAAGAAAGTGGCGATCTATTTGAAGGACGCTGCCGATGCCCGAGCTGAGCTGAGAAGGGTTATCAACCGCGAGAGCAGGAGCTTGGAGTATGCACGGTGCAAATCTCGAAGGGAAACCCTTGAGGAGATCAATGTTAGGGCTTTTGACCTCTCGAAAGAGGTGAAACAGGCAAAGGCGGATGAACATGACGCTAAGTCCCTTCTGTCCGATGCCGAGGATGGCGAGAAATAGGTTGACAGGCCGTAGTCCCCGAGGGGGCGTAGATTAAGCCTTTCCTTTTCTGATTTTGTATGTAGTGTTTTCAAAGAACTTTGTGAATGAAGCTTGTATTCTTTCACATATGTGTACAAAAAGAAATCTTGCGACTTCGGTTTTCATGTACCTTTCAATGCTTGTTAGCCATCAACAAGAAGAACTGGTCTTCGAGTTAAAAGGAATTCTTAGATTCATAGTATGGCCCTGGGGCTTATTAGGCTGGCCCGTAGGCTCTTATGTGCTTTGGTCGGTATAACCTTTTAATGTAAGCTGGCGTCTTAGGCTCTTATGCTTTCGCCCTTAGGCATATTTAGTTAACTGTTTCGCGTTCAGTCTCTGAGTCGGGTTTCGACTCGATCTCATTTGACCCTCAAGTTTTTGAATTTAAAGCTGGCCCTTAGGCTCCCACGTGTTTGGTCGGTACGTCCTTTTAGTGTAAGTTGGCATCAACGGCTCTTACTCTTTGGATCGGTACGACCTTTTAATGTAAGCTGGCGTCAGTGGCTCTTACGCTTTAGGTCGGTACGACCTTTTATATGGGCTGGCGACAGTGGCTCTTATGCATTAGGTCGATGCGACCTCTAATATAGGATTTATTTTTTCCTCGTTAAGGATTTTTGAAGTTGTGTTTGCCCGACTCTTCGACGGTTTGATAAAACCTCGATTGTGAGCCGTTATATGGCGATGATCGAGCACCTCGAGAGGTTTGGCTCGGTGGCTGAGTATCTCGAAGCTTGTAATTAGGAGCTGACGTGGTCGAAGCTCTTTTTCCTATGTCGAGGGTAGCCTGTTTAACCGGTTTTTTTCGAAGTATTTTCGAAGTAATTGAAGGCCTATATTTTTATAGCTACAGTCGGGCGTCCCCGAGTCGCGTTAGTTTGGCTGGTACAGCCTTGTGACCGTAGTCATTTGTGTTTGGCCGGAGCCTTTCAGTCCCCGAATGAAGTAGTTTCAGCGTCTACATCGAGGGTATGCCTTTTTAGGGGTCTTACAAGTTCGATATATAGCCTTAACATTAAAATCGGGATTATGCCTTTAGTAAGGTCTTACAAGTTTTACATGCCTTTGAGGTCTTACAGTTATTGTCACTTAGTACAAGTGTGGTTCATGCCTTGCTTGAGGTCTTACAGATTTTACATGCCTTTGAGGTCTTACAGTTATTGTTGTTGCCTTATATATGTGTTACGAGACCGAGGCTGTCCGCATGTGGTCTTGTGGCCTCGAGTTTTAATAAGTCGATGGGGGTGGCGATTGGCGGCAGTCCCCGAGTCATCAAGGATTTCTTGGCTCGGGAGCATTACTTGTAATCTTAGTACTGCCTCATTGAGGGCTTATGATTTCGGGGTTTCCGACCCGGAGGTCACGTGGCCTTGAGTTTTCGACGCTAGTCCCCGAGTGTTCGGGACATTTTTGGCTCTGGAGTTGTTTTGTGATCTTAATGTTGCCTCATTGAGGGCATACGAGTTTGGAGCTCCGACCCGGGGGTCGCATTGTTTCGAGTTGTTGACGTCAGTCCCCGAGTGTTCGGGACGTTTTTGACAGAGGAGCCGTTTTTGCAAAAATACCGAGCTTCTTTGAAACGCAAAATGCTTTTTGAAAGTATTCTTTGATTACTTGGTACAAGTATACATGTCTTTGCTGTTAAGGGCTCAGTTATTCTATGCGGGCACGGTTCGTTCGACCGTTTGGCCCGGTACATTGTTTTCCTATCGAGACCCTATTTAGCGCATCCTGGCTTCTCCGAGTAGGTGACCTTCCAGGGGGATGCCCCTAGTGTTCGAGGTTGATTGCAAATGAAGCCTTGACTACTTGTTGAGTTTTCCTTAGGTAGCATGTAGATATTTCTTCATTAAAAACCTTGCTGGTAAAACCCTTCTTGGGATAAAAACCCGGTCGAAGGAAAAGAGTGCAACGCATGCTTTTGAAACCTAAGGCCTTCGAGTTGGGAAGCGCTTCGGCTGGTTCGATCGGATACCTACATTCAGGTTAGTATAAAATGTAACTGAAAAGGGAGATGGCCATACCTTAGTGCCGACGGCGCTTCGGATCTCGATGTGATTCAATCGTTCGTTATGGTACGATTATTCATTTTATTTAGTCGGGCGTAGCCGAGAATGTAGCTTGTTATCGCTACTTTACTGCTTGCTTATCCTTTGGCTCTTTCTAAGGTGGAGGTACTGGTGTCGGCGCTACGCGTGTACTACGAACATTTCTCTTGCCGCATGTTCTTCCCCGTAGACGGTTTTTATCCCATCCTTTGTCGGGAACTTCATCATTTGATGAAGGGTTGATGGTACTGCTCTCATGCAGCGTATCCATGGCCTTCCGAGCAAGGCGTTGTATCTCATGTCTCCTTCGATGACATGGAATTTGGCATTTTGGGTTGTGCCGGCCACATTGACTGGGAGGGTGATTTCTTCTTTTGTTGTTTCGCTCGCAATGTTGAATCCGTTGAGGACTCGAGAGGCGGGCACGATTTGGTCAAGCAGTCCGCGCTTCTCTACCACCCTCGACCTGATAATGTTGGCGAGCTACCTGGATCCACAAGTACACGTTTAACTTGAAATATATTTACAAGGAATGAGATTACCAGTGCATCGTTGTGAGGTAGAGACAAGGTCTCGATATCCTCTTCGCTGAATGTGAGAGCATCCTCGGGTATGTAACCCCGAGTTCATTTTTCTCTGGTGATGGATATTTTTGTTCTTTTGATCATGGGTTCCTGTGGGGCATCGATGCCTCTCAAGATCATGTGGATAACATGTTGAAGCTAATTTGTCTCTTTCTTGTTGGTCGCCTCTCTTTCCCGGAACTGGTTTTTGGCCCGGTCGATGTGGAATTCTCGGAGGTGACCTTTGCTCAGTAGTCGGGCTACTTCTTCCCGGAGCTGATGGCATTCTTCGATTCTGTGGCCGTGCGTGTTGTGGAATTCACACACCAAGTTATAATTTCTTTGCGAAGGATCTGATTGTACAGGCCTTGGCCACCTGGTGTCTTTGATTTTACTGATGGCGAATACGATGTTCGAAACGTCGACATTGAAGTTGTATTCCGACAAGCGGGGTGCCTCCGCCGGCCCTGCGCGCCTATAGAACCCGGCTCTGCTGATGAGTCCCCGAGGGTTCTGCCCTCAGCCCCTTCTTTGATCATTCCGGGGTATGTCACGCCTCGGGGAGTTTCTCCTGTCCTCGGTGTATGGCTGGTACCTTTCTTTGTTTGGCTTCGGCTCCTTCGCTAGAAGCCTGCTAGGATATACCGAGCCCGAGGGGACTCCTAGTTGGTCGTCTTCGACCCTGATCTTTGATTGGTATCGGTTGTGGACGTCCGACCAAGTCACGGCTGGGTATTCGACTAGGTTTTGCTTCAGCTGTTTTGAAGCCACCGAGCTTCGTTCATTCAGGCCTTGAGTGAAGGCCTGCACTGCCCAGTCGTCGGAAACCGGCAATAGTTCCATTCGTTCCATTTGGAAGCGAGATACGAACTCTCGCAGCATCTCATTCTCTCTCTGCTTGATCTTTAAGACGTCGGATTTCCTTGTTGCTACTTTGATGGCACCAGCATGTGCCTTCACGGAAGAATCTGCTAGCATGGCAAACGAATCTATCGAGTTTGGGGCCAGATTGTGATACCATATCATCGCCCCTTTTGAGAGCGTCTCTCCGAACTTTTTCAGTAGGACAGACTCGATCTCATCGTCCTTTAGGTCGTTGCCCTTTACTGCACAAGTGTAAGCAGTAACGTGCTCATTGGGGGTCTGAGGTTCCGTTGTACTTCGGAAGGTCTAGCATTCTGATCTTCTTTGAAATGGGTTTTGGAGCAGCTTCCTGCGGGAATGGCTTTTGTACGAACTTCTTCGAGTCTACACCCTTCGGGATCGGGGGTGCGCCCGGAATTTGATCGACCCTAGAGTTGTAGGTCTCTACCTTCTTGTCGTTGGCTTCTATCTTCTTCTCGCCAGACTCGACCCTCCGTATGAGGTGCTCGAGCATTTTTACGATGGCGGGGTCGGCTGCCGACCCGTTGTTGCTTGATCTCTCTGGTACCTGCTCGGTTGGGGGAGCCATCCCCGGTGCTACCGTACTGGGAGTTTTCTGGCGAGTTTGCAGCTGAGCGATCGCCAGCTGTTGTGCCTGTAACATTTCAAAAATAACGTGAAGGCTAACCTCCCGTTCTTCCTGAGCTGAGGTTTTCTGAGCTTCTTGTTGGTCTCCTTGGTGTATGCTCCTATTGGTGTGGGAGCTTATTTCGGCGTGTTGAGCGTCGCGCCAGACCACGTCCACGGGAATTGGTTTCGGTGCTCTCAGGGTTCCATAGTGGTACAACAACACCTGGAACGTCAACACCGTTTTCTCCATGGTCTTCAAGATTGTTGCTTTCTCGTGCGTTTACTGAGTTAGACATTTTGACCTGAAACCAAAGATCTTGGACAAGCAAAAGTGTGAAAGATAACTTGCGTTATGTAGCAAACCAGCGAGAAAATAATCACTATTATTTTTAGCCCCACGGTGGGCGCCAAACTGTTTACGGTAAAAAGGGTAATTACAATTAAATTTGATTTTGTTGTTCTAAAAATACGTGATCTATTTTTATGCTAGTTGTTAAGCAATGGATTCTAAGTAAAATATTAGAAATCAAGATCGCAGCTTAGAGATGGTATGATAATCGAACCAAGTAGTTGGAGATCGGGGGCCTCGAGCTGTCGTTTATAAGGTCTCGGGGTCGAGTTGGGTGACCGGCTTAGAGAGATCGAGGGAGGATTAACACTTTATGAGATCTACGGTGATGGCTCTTTATGATCAATGATAAGCAATAAATGAAGAACAATAAATAGAACAGAATGAATATAAGCAATGAATGGAAGTAATGAGTTCAACAGAATATGTTACGTTAGAGAGCAGAAAGAATGTTCTTGTATTGAATATTGAGTATCAGATGTCTATAAAATAACAAGGATCCCCTTTATATACGAGGGGGAATCCCAACATAGTACAAATGCATTAATTACAAAGATATGGGGCTGGTACAACCATTTAATGCCCTGATACGGGTCAGAGCTAGCCTACTAGACTTTGTCACAGCTCTAGTCATGCGCCTAGGGAACTTCCCACTTTCCTACCATAACTGTCGGCTTGCTCTGTCTCGAGGTTGGACATCGAAGGCCCCTCGGGTGTAAATCTCGATCGTAGTCTCGAGCCTTTGGAAATCTTGCTTACGAAGCGTCGTAATGGCTGAAAATTGGACCCTCCGATTTTACCACATACACACGTCTAAATCATACTAACCCAACAAGTAACTCCGAAGCAAATGGAGCGCACCAACATCTTCATTGAGATGATAGCTTACCTGGAGGGCTCTCGACCTGTCTATCGGGACCTGCGGGCATGAAACGCAGCGTCCCCTGGCAAAAGAGACGTCAGTACGAATGATGTACCGAGTATGTAAGGCACATAAATAAGTACATAGCAGACATGGAAGAAATATAGAATAAATGACTCAGCCTATAAGTATGGATAACTCTGTAAATCATGAAATAATTATAGTGTCATGCATATGCGTATGAATGTCATGTCGTGCATAGGTACATGTTTCAAACATCATCAGGCCTCTGAGGGCATCCCATCATATCATCTCGGCCACTGTGGGCAAAATCATCAACGTATACCCGCTGATCAGGTGGTGGTGCGTATATAACGCCATATGTACATATCCCATATACATATATATATATATATATATATATATATATATATATATATATATATATATATATATATATATATATATATATATATATATATATATATTCTGTCAAGTATGTTTTTCTTCTTGTTCGAATATGAAAAGAAAACCTGAACTTGTACATCGAATTGTTGCAAATGTGCAGTTTATTTGAATGTTAAAAGAGTAAAATGTGCTTGTTGGCATTGAAATTAAGGTGAAAAAGCTCCGCATTTCCTACTACAATTGTGTTTCTAAATATCAGTTTTTAGTGATATTTCTTGTCTTTGTTTTACTAGATAATCATGGCATCTCAAATTGAAGAGAATCTACCAGCTTCATCTTCTAATGCTATTTCCTTAGACGATGAGAGTCAAAGGCCTTCACAACCTGATGAAGTAGAACTGAAAAAAAGGAGATATTCCCGAGCATGGGATCATTTCGAGTCGGTGAAGGTTAAGGGTGTTCCATATGTTGCTTGTAAGTAATGCGATCACCGATATAAAAATGCTAGAAATTGTGGGACAAAATCTATGTTAGATCACATGCTTAAGTGTTCTAATAGGCCAAAGCTGCACAAAATGAGGATGATACCGGGGATGGTTATTTTGATCAAGATGTTTCACGTAAAAAACTTGCACATGCCATTATTTTACACGAGTATCCACTCTCTATAGTTGATCATGTGGGATTTAGGAACTTTGTTGCGAGTCTTCAACCTATGTTTAAGATGGTTTCCGGAAATACAATCAAGAATGACATAATGAAAATCTTTGACAATTTGAAATCGCAAACTTCTATGTTGTTGGAGAAAGTCACGAGTAGAACTGCAATAACAACCGATATGTGGACTTCCAATAGTAACAAAAAAGGGTTCATGGCTATTACTGGTCATTTCATTGATGATTCATGGAGGCTTCAAAGTCATATTTTGAGATTTGCTTATGTCCCTGCCCCACATGATAAAGATGCTTTGTGTGGTGCTTTGGTTAATTATTTGTTTGATTGGAATCTTGAACGGAAACTATCAACTATCACAGTTGATAATTGTAGCACAAATAATGCTATGACTAAAACTTTATTGGATGAGAAACTTAATAAAAAGATTTGTTGTTGACTGGAGCTACCGTGGAGAAAAGATCAGAGTTGGATATGTACTTAGAAGAAGACCTACTACCTCGAACCCCTTCATTTGACAATTTGAGTTGGTGGAAGACAAATGGATTGAAATTTCCTACATTTCAAAAAATGGCTCGTGATCTCCTAGCCATTCCTGTGTCTACTGTTGCTTCAGAATCAACATTTAGCACTAGTGGGAGGTTGATTAGCCTGCATCGGAGTAGACTCCACCCCACTACATTGGAAGCTTTAATGTGTGCTTCACGTGGTTATGGAATGACTTAAATGGTAAGTAATTTTCTTATTATTGTCTTAACAGGTATTCAATTGTTTAGTTACTATATTGATACATTGAACTATGCATTTTTCCTTTTAGGTATGACTTCAACGGTTGATCAAGTTTCATGTCCAACATTGCTTGATGAAGAGGACGAGCCAGATTCAAGTGGTTTATCGCAACTATGAGACCCTTGACATGCTTACATCCCTTTTGTTCCTCTTAAATGTCGATTGCCACATAGCTACTGTTTAGTATTGACTTTTTTTGTGGTGTAATTAGTGGTGTCGAGCTTGTATTGTGCAAATTAAGTGGATGTAATAATGGGGAGGTGTTAATCCTCTCTATACAACTAGCTTATTTGGACAGCCTGCAGCTCAGAGCAAAGCAGTTCTTGCAACTCTGCCTTTCGAGTCTTGGACACCCCATATATATATATATATATATATATATATATATATATATATATATACGCGTATATAACGCCATATGGTCATGGGTCAATGTACATGTATAATTGAATGAAATTATGTTAATAATCTCAACATTCCCTTTGGATAAGCTTTATCAACTGCGTATTATTTTGAGAACCATGAACGGAAGATATAATATATGTCACATGGGGAATCAAGAACATAGAGACCCCTAGTATTTCTATGGATAGAGTCGTTAATGAAAACTGTGCCTTCTCTCGTTTCTTCCGTATAATATTGATCATGCCAAAAATAAAGAAGGGATAGCCTTAACATACCCGGAGTAGGGAAAAATTCATATGATATTCTTGAGAAGGTTTACACCGTACTCCTTTAAAACCGCGAAAACTTTCATTGCCAAGGAGCTAATAATTTTCGTAAGAAATTTGGTGAATCTTTGCTGGACGTAGCGTCTGGTTTTAAAAGATTGAATTGGGAATAGGTTATATGATTTAGATGAAGCCAAATGAAGTTATCTTAAGTCTTGCTGAATTTTGAATCCAATTAAGGCAAAAGTTGCCAATTTTCTTACACGTAACTATCTTACTTTAGATGCCACCTTTCAACCAAAATTGTTAGTCACTTAATTTGAGTGGAAGGCTGCCACGTAACCACTTAGTCCTTATCATATATATACCTAATTAATTAGGTAATGTCCTATTACCCGGTAATTAACCAATTACACGCATAATTAAGAATTGTCTCAAATTACTTAAAATTTTACTTATTTTTAATACACTTTATACATCCTACTATCATAGTCATATGGTACCTTGTATGGTACTAGTCCGTAAATATCAGATATTATTGCTCGGCCCGTATTTTATCCCAACATTCCAAACTTGGACGAAAATTCATTTTCCTTGTCTTGCTTCCTCTCTCACCTTCACAAATTTACCGATCACTTGTTTGAAATGGTATAATCCATATAATCTCTAAATAATCTTTACCTTGGACTGATGTCAATTACCTTACGACAAATTTCACGTACAATACTACAGGGTGCAACATCGTCGTAATTTAATACCGCGAACCGTAACATCATCGTAATTTAATACAGTAGGACAAAGTATCAACGTAATATTGCGGGGCGTAACATCATTCCCCCTCTTTGGAACATTCGTCCTCGAATGTTGACTGATGCTCTTATCATTTTCATAACTTATAACTCTTGTGAATACCCTAATACTCTCCTTGCCATTTAGGCAGTTGTTATGTGAATAACTCCCAAGGCCAGGGCATTACCCCCTTTAGGCCTCTTTCCCACGCCATGACTTGTGATCGAATTGCTTCCAATCTCGTAACTGTTGCTATCTCCTACCATGCAGCCTCTGTGATACTCCCCTGTCAGTGTGCCTATGCGACTCTTCTCTCCTTTTTCCCCCAACTTTTCGCCAATCTCTAGGCCTTACTTTGTAAACATATACAAGGCTTAATAGGATGCCCCTCTGGGCATCTATAGGTGTACTGAAGTTCTTCGCTTGGTACTTTGTAGAACTTACGAATATGGCTATATCTTATCTCATAGGTCTGTTTATCCATCCGTATGAATTTACTGCCATAACTCCTACTTTGATTTATCGTTGCTAAGGTCTGCTACCAAATTCCAGCTTACTCTCGTTGCTTATCCCATATGTATTAATCTAAGTCCCTTAATGCTTCCTCGTTACTGCGCGTCTTAAGAATGTCGGCCTAATCTCATCTTATACTTTGAGACTTTTGTCCATCCATTGTTGATTTACCTCAATAGTGATCTATAATATACCACTAATCACTTGAAACTTCTTACGTAATTCCTTGCCACTAGGGGCTTACGTTGCATCGAGGAATATTCGAAGTGCTTTTCCTGATCCACTTAGCGGTGATACTGTACTTCAATAACCATATTTTATAGCATCCCAATGTGATTCACTTACTTGGGTTTTTTTAATCCCCTACAATTCATGAAATCCCCTTCAAGTCATTACTCAATCGAAAGCCCAAATGTCATCCCTTATGTATCACAATTACACCCTCATTCTACTATCAGGGCAGCATTCCATTTCTTCTAAATGCCATTAGTCTTAGGCTCCTTTGAGTTCATTCAGGCTATACTGAGCTTTGTATAACTTAGAGAAACCATCAACTCTTCTTGTTTTCATGGGCTTAATCTCGAGTACTTATCCATTCTCGTCACCTTCTCACTTGCCTTTTCTTATCCTTACTCCTATCTTCCTAAAATCTTGTGGCTCTATCATACTTTAGATTGCGACCTATACGTACCTGTTTATACTATTCGCAACCTTCCTTCAACTCGCTTGCACCATAGATTTCCTTATGTTATTCTGGGACATCAAGTGCAACATCACACCATTTCTAACTTCTTCTTACTTGATCTATTGGCTAAATCTCTCGGTACGTAGAAACCATAGGCTGGAAGGTACGCCACTAACGCCGCTGCTATCATTCGTGGATACTGAATGCCAACACCTCTAACCTCCTATACGAAGTATGGACTATTCACGATCTTCTGCCCTTGGGTATCTCATACGTTGTTCACATTTACCTTCTTCGCATCGTATCTTCTATCTCTTTCATGATCTCCCTTCCACATTGGTACAATTCACGTCCATAACTTGAAGCTATATTATGATACTTGCACCGCTGGTGCATACACAATCCGGGAGGGGGGGGGGGAAGATTCATACCGACTTCTTATGAGGCTGGTACTTCTTCTAACTGGCTTTATCGTGGAGCCGTTATAAAATATAGTTGTTATATTATCTCTCTTGTACCCTTGTTATTAAGATTAATTCTGCAATGTTTTTAATCACGATTTCTATAATTTTCTGTGTCCAATAATCAGATCCATGATTTACTTCGTTGATGTAACTCTTTAGTTTCCTCCTTCTTCTGATTAGCCTTTATGTATGCTTAAGCTACCTCCCGATATGCGATTCATGGTATTAGTTATTATGTCTAGCCTTTCATGGGCGCTGAGGAATATCCATGATACAATCCTTTAATAATTCAATCCTTCATCTATGACCTGGGCTCAATTCATTCTTTTAACTTATACCGGAATCTTCTACAGCTGTATATGCTGCATATATAAAATTCCAAACTCTTAAGTGCGTTCATAACATAACAAACTCTAGATCATGAATTGAATAATTCCTTTCGTTCCATTTCAGCTTTCTTCAAACGTAAGCAATTGCTTTTACTAGTCTTTTTGCCCCCTTGTTGTATGCATACTTAGCTTGTCTGAGTTCTCACGCATGCCGAAATTTTTGTGCAACTCATGCGGTCTCAAATATTACTTTCGATTTTACTACCCGCTCATTAGCCATGGTAGGTGCCACTTTCTTTTGGAGTGCATGCAATGTTGTTGTGAAAATATTGTTATAAGACCATTTCCTCCTTAGGTCACTGAGCTTGGGTTAAAGCTTTCTTCTTTACTTTGTCAGCTAGTCTTTCATTGTAATATTTAGGGAGGATTCTATGACTCTTGTAAAGTTGTGAGCTTATTACATTGTATACTCGATGGACCTTCTGATGTCCTTCCTTGCCTATATTTATCCGTAGTTACTTATCTCCATGCCCTTATGTTGTAGGGTTGCTCCTGAACTGATATTTTTGACTGTCTTCCCAGTGGCACTCTCTTTTGTTTCCATAGCACTCAGATGGTACCTTTTAAACTTCCCATATGAGTATATCTCAAGTATTATAATGTCACAACTGAGAGGTTGAATTCCCCCTGTTGGGGTTCACTGTGTTTATCTTGCACGATCTATTGATTTGTCTGCATCCTCTTATCTAGCCATAACTAGGCTCTTTCTGAATCAACTACTAACCACTCGTTGGCCCACTCTCATATCAATATTCCGTGTAATCTTTCTTGGGTTTTTTCCTTTGTGTTAATTTACCTCTCGCACTGGCTCCTTATCTATCAATAACATTTCGGGCAGGAACCCTTACTTCCTCTCCTTGACGTCGTGTTTGCATAATGTTCTGGAATCGTAGCATATATGTAGGCTTTGGATAATTGCAATCTCATCCCTTTTTCATTTTTTTTTACATTCTTCCTTTACCATTCCATAATTACTAGAATCACTTAATTTTGGCTTAATGCCACATCATTCCATATTCCCCCCTTTAGAGGAGTACTAAGAGTAGGAGCTATGACGACCTACCTATAGATGTTTTTTCTTTTCATCTTTGGCGTCCTTTCACATTATCAATGACCCTTACTCGTCTTGCGCTAATCCTTCTGTACCAAGGATAACAAAATTCCTCACTCGCGATGGTGGCACTTAGTGTAACTGGCACATACAGTCCCTTAGGCTTAACTTTGCTCATATTGCTTGCTTTAGGGAAGCGTCTCCCTGAATGACCATTCTCTGAATTCATCACGGATCTTCTTACGTTGTCCATTCTATTATTGCCGGAATGCAATCTACAATTCTCACGATGCCGACTATCATCAAATCGCTCAGTTCCTAATTTATGTTTAGTTTATCTTATTCAACAGTCCATACTGATTCTATTGCTCTGGGGTCTAACTTTTCCTTCTGGCCATCAAGTTAGAGTCATGGACTTATTTCTTGAAATGAGAATATGACTTTATGGCCTATACTCTTTTGTTGTCTTAAGGCCTATCACCTCTCGTCTCTTCCTTCACTTGACTATGGATTCGATAATACCGTCATCTTTTTGATCTACCGTTGTCGTCCATGTATCACATCTCACTCATCATTCTTCCTTATCTCTCTTCTCATTACTTTGCTAATACTCCTGCCTATCCCTTTCTTGTGAAAACTTCAACAAGACATTCGTTCGCTTTTAGCTCTCCTTGCTTCATTTATCGGTTCTTCGGGTTGCTCAACGTCCTTGATCTACTAGGGACGAGAGTCACACTAACATAATATTTATTCCTTCAAGGCTTCCAGTGCCTATCTTTGTAGTACTCATATCTATCTGTACTATTTTAGAGTGCACCATCTGGGTGTCTCATAAAAAGGTCTATTAGCACATTTACAATATCCTTCGGAAATGTCAATTGCCGTAAACAATTCATCCATCATTTTGGGTCACTCTAATCCCAGCCGGATCGTGATATTATGTCCTTCTCTTAAACCATGTTTGTTAGTTCCCATAGAGCATAACTTAGATCGGTGTGGCCAATTATACATACCTCTGTAACTGTTGAAGGTAACTCAAAAGGCTTATATCTCTCTTCCTGAATGGTAAATAAGGATAATCTGGGTACCTCGTACCCTCTTTTACCTTGCTTCCTTTACTTGTTGAAACTTGTATTTATCTTCTGAATCTCTCATTGTCTTTCACCATAAAGGTGGATAGATATTCTTGCCTTAAGGCTCCTTTTCCAGAATCTCACCGAGTTCTTCTAACTCAACTCTTTCACAACCGCATTCAATCCCTTACCAACCATCTTTCTAAATGTAGGCATCGTCGTATTATGAATAAGGTCAAGTTTAGGAAATTATGTTCTTACAACTGAGCTCTATCACACGATCTAGAGTGAGAGGAAAGAGTGACGGTCCTAAATGCCCTGTAGCCTCCTGCTTATCAGTGTGGTGGGCAACACACCCATTAACAAGACTCTACTAGAAACGGCTTGTAAACTCCCTATGACAGAATTGCTCTGATACCACTTTTGTCACGAGCCAAACCGATTGGCTACGACGGGCACCCGGTACCTTACTTAATCGAGTACCATCATAACGTATCTTATCATGTCATACTTTCATAGATAACTGAGCCGGAAGGCTGCCGTGGGATAAGTAGAAAACAACATATGATACCAGCATATACATATGATATACGGGCCTATAAGACCAAAATAACAAGTCGTATACTGAACATAGGCCGACAAGGCCATACAATCCTTTACGTACATGACATCTGTCTACAAGCCTCTAAGAATACATAATTTTCATAAAGGTCGGGACAAAGTCCCGCATACCAAGCAATACATGTCTAAATCATACTAACCCAACAAGTAACTCCGAAGAAAATGGAGCACACCAACATCTTTGTTGAGCTGATAGCTTGCCTAGAGGGCTCTCGACCTGTCTATCGGGACCTGCGGGCATGAAACGCAGCGTCCCCTAGCAAAAGAGACGTCATTACGAATAATGTACCAAGTATGTAAGGCACATAAATAAGTACATAACAGACATGGAAGAAATATAGAGTAAATGACTCAGCCTGTAAGTATGGATAACTCTGTAAATCATGAAATAATTATAGTGTCATGCATATGCGTATGAATGTCATGTCGTGCATAGGTACATGTTTCATAACATCATCAGGCCTCGGAGGGCATCCCATCATATCATCTCGGCCACTGTGGGCCAAATCATCAACGTATACCAGCTGATCAGGTGGTGGTGCGTATATAACGCCATAACCTTTCCCATTTCCTATATACATATATATACGCGTATATAACGCCATCTGGTCACGGGTCAATGTACATGTATAAATGAATGAAAATATGTTAATAATCTCAACATTCCCTTCGGATAAGCTTTATCAACTGCGTATTATTCTGAGACCCATGAACAGAAGATATAATATATGTCACTTGGGGAATCAAGAACATAGTGACCCTTAGTATTTCTATGGATAGAGTCGTTTATAAAAATTGTGCATTTTCTTGTTTCTTCCATATAATTTGGATCATGCCAAAAAGAAAGAAGGGATAGACTTAACTTACCTGGAGTAGGGAAAAATTCGTGTGATATTCTTGAGAAGGATTATACCGTACTCCTTTAGAACCGCGAAAACTTTCATTGCCAAGGAGCTAATAATTTACGTAAGAAATTTGTTGAAGCCTTGCTCGATGTAGTGTCTGATTTTCAAAGTTTGAATTGGGAATCCGTTATATGATTTAGATGAATCCAAATGAAGTTATTTTAAGTCTTGCTGAATTTTGAATCCAATTAAGCCAAAAGTTGCCAAGTTTCTTACACGTAACTATCTTACTTTAGATGCCATCTTTCAACCAAAATTGTTAGTCACTTAATTTGAGTGGGGGCTGCTACATCACCACTTAGTCCTTATCATATATATCCCTAATTAATTAGATAATGTCATGTTACCCGGTAATTAACTAATTACCCGCATAATTAAGAATTGTCTCAAATTACTTAATTCTACTTATTTTTAGTACACTTTATACATCCTATTATCATAGTCATATGGTACCTTGTATGGTACTAGCCCGTAAATATCAGGTATTATTGCTCGGCCCGTATTTTATCCCAACATGCCAAACTTGGACGAAAATTTATTTTCCTTGTCTTGCTTCCTCTCTCACCTTCATGAATTTACTGATCACTTGTTTGAAATGGCATAATCCATATAATCTCCAAAATAATCTTTACCTTAGACTGATGTCAATTACCTTACAACAAATTTAACGTACAATACTACAGGGTGCAACATCGTCGTAATTTAATACTGCGAAGCGTAAAATCATCGTAATGTAATACTGCAGGACAAAATATCGACGTAATATTGCGGGGCGTAACAATTTTTTTTCGAGGGTTTAGTGTTGATCGAAACCCCTTTGTTTTTTGTGGCTTGGCACAAGTTTGTATTTGAATAATTCGATACCTCTTAAGGTTTTTCGAGGGCTGATTTTATCGATGCCCTTTGATTATTTTGGCGACGGTCGCCTTTTTTAACCAATTATTAGAGAATTCGAAGGCATATTTTTATTGCGGGTTCAGACGTCTCCGGGCGCGTTAGTTTGGCCGTAGCCTTTGGGTGTGACTCTTGGTCTTACTTTTCCAACAATACTTCAAATTTGTTCGAAGTGTTAGTCCCCAAGAATGATAGCCTTGGCCTATAAATCGAGTGGTACCTCTTTGAGGTCTTTAGATAATTCGAACATGTTGATTTTCGACAGCAGTCCCCGAGTAGGGGGGTTGACCGTTCGAGATGTATTTATACTTGGCCCTTGATCCATTTATCGTTCGAGGTATAATTGAACTTGGTCCTTGATCCATTTTTTACAAAAATCATAAGCATGGAGCTTGTATATTAGAAAATTTTCTTTGAGGCACTTTGATAGGGAAAAATTCTTCTTTGAATAATTTATACATGCGTACATGTTTTGCCATTGGGGCTCGATTAATCTACTTGGACACGGTTCGTTCGACCGTTTGGCCAATTATAAAGTTTCCATATCGAGGCCTTTTTTACACGTAGTATTTTCCCTTGAAAATAAATCATCCGAGGTGATGCCCCCCATTATTCGAGGTTGAATGTAGAGCCTCGGATACTATTGAATTGTCCCCAAGGTAGCACATATAATTGTTTCCCCGTTAAAAACCTCCCCGGAAAACCCCATTGGGGATAAAAACCGATATAAGGGAAAAAGAGTGCAACGCATTCTTCAAAACCTAAGGTCCTCATGTTGAGGAGCTTCTCGACGTCTTCGATCGAACACCTGCAATAAATTAGCATCAGATACAAATGAAAAGGGAGAAGGTCATACCTTAGCAATAATATCGTTTGAGGAGTGATACGTTCCAATTGTTAGGCATCTGTTCGCCCTCCATTATGCCAAGTTTGTAAGATCCCTTTCCGATGACATCGAGGACCTGGTATGGTCCTTCCCGATTTGGGTCGAGCTTCCCTTCGTTCGGGTCTCCAGTATTGAGGGTGACTTTCCTCAGGACTAAGTCCCCTATTTTGAGGTGCCGAAGATTGGCCCTTCGATTATAATATCTCTCAATTTGTTGTTTTTTGCGTAGCAATCCGAACGAGTGCGGCTTCTTATTTCTCATCCAATAGCTTGAGGTTAGTATTCATAGCTTCGTGATTTGATTCTTCCATTTTATGTCGAAATCTGGCGCTAGGTTCTCCGACTTCGATCGGAATCAAGGCTTTAGAGCCATATACTAAGGAGAACGGGGTTGCCCCCGTACTGGACTTCGATGTTGTTCGATATGCCTAAAGGACCTCGGATAGAATTTCTCTCCATTTTCCCTTGGCGTCGTTCAATCTTTAGTTTAGATTCTGAATGATAGTTTTATTTGTGGACTCGGCTTGTCCGTACGCTTGGATGATACGGTGTCGATAAGATCCTTTTTATTTTATGTTCTTCGAGAAACTTTGTTACCTTGGTGCCGATTAACTGCTTTCCGTTGTCGCATACGATTTTGGCAGGTATCCCGAATCGGCATATTATGTGATCCCAGATGAAGTCTATAACTTCTTTTTCTCTGACTTTCTCGAAATCCTGTGCTTCCACCCATTTACAGAAGTAGTCTATAAACAAAATGAAATTAGATTTACCTAGAGCCGATGGCAGAGGACTGACGATATCCATCCCCCATTTCATGAGTGGCCATGGAGGGACCGAATGGAGTCATTCTTCGAACTGATGGATATTGGTGCATACCTTTGGTATTTATCACATTTTCGAACAAACTCCTTAGTGTCTTTTCCCATACTATACAATAGTATCCTGCTCTAACGACCTTGTGAACTAGTGATTCGACACCGGAGTAGTTCCCAAACATACTGCTAATGGTCCATCGAACGTCCTCCTGTACAATGTTCCATCTTCAGCCAATGTGAATCGAGCAACTTTTGTTCGTAGGGCCCTCAATTTTTTATGTTCCGATGGGAGCTTTCCGTTTTTCAAGTACTCGATATATTTATTCCTCCAATCCCAAGTTAAGCATGTGGAGTTTATCTCAGCGTGACTTTCTTCGATCACTAATCTCGAGAGTTGAATGATAGTCCCTGAGCTGATTTCGTCCTCCTTAACTGATGACCCCAAATTTGCAAGAGCATCGGCTTCACTGTTCTGCTCGCGAGGTACGTGCTGCAAGGTCCATTCTTTAAAATGGTGCAAAGTCACTTGTAGCTTGTCCAAATACCTTTGCATTCTATCCTCTCGAACCTCGAAGGTTTTGTTTACTCGGTTTACCACCAGCAAAGAGTCGCACTTGGCTTCAATGACTTCCTCCCCCAAGCTTTTAGCTAGTTCGAGACCTGTAATCATGGCCTCGTACTCGGCCTCATTGTTAGTCAACTTAGAAGTTTTGATGGATTGTCTAATAGTGCTGCCCGTGTGCAGCTTCAAAATGATGCCTAGCCATCACATTCGAAGCACTGTCCGTGAAAAGGGTCCACACCCCCGATGATGTACCAGATTTTAACAAGAGTTCCCTCTCGACTTCTCGTACGAGGGTTGGAATGAAATTGACCACGAAGTTAGCTAAAATTTAAGACTTGATGGCCGTTCGGGGTCGATATTCGATATCGTACCCACTGAGTTTGACGGCCCATTTGGCCAATCGGCCAGATAGTTCGGGCTTATGCAAAACATTACAAAGCGGGTAAGTGGTTAATACACATATGGGGTGACATTGAAAATACGGTTTTAACATCTTAGGGGCGCTTATTAGTGCATGTGCAAATTTTTCTAAGTGTGGATATCTAGTTTTGCTTCTCCTAGAGTTCGACTTACATAATAGATAGGGAATTGCGTACCTTGCTCTTCTCAAACCAGGACACCACTTACTGCGATCTCTAATACTACCAAGTACAAGTAGAGTTTTTCATCTGGCTTTGGAGTGTGAAGCAATGGTGGGCTCGAGAGTTATCATTTCAATTCCTCTAACGCCTGTTGGAATTCCGGGGACCAGGTGAAATCGTTCTTCTTTTTGAGTATAGAGCAGAATTTATGACTCTGATCCGATGATCTCGAGATGAATCGGCCTAAGGCAGCTATCCGGCCTGTCAGCCTCTACACGGATTTAACGTTGTCCACGATAGTGATGTCTTCGATAGCCTTGATTTTATTGGGGTTGTTCTCGATTCCCCGATTCGACACCATGAAGCCAAGGAACTTTCCTGAACTAACCCTGAAAACGCATTTCTCGGGATTGAGTTTCATGTTGTATTTTCTCAGTATCTTGAATGCTTCCTGCAAATGTGTCAATGTCCTCTACACGCAGGGACTTAACTAGCATGTCATCAATATATACTTCTATTGACTTACCTATCTGTTCCTCGAACATTTTATTTACTAGGTGTTGGTAGGTAGCTCCTGCGTTATTTAGCCCGAAGGGCATTACATTATAACAATATGTTCCATACTTGGTGATAAATGAAGTCTTTTCTTGGTCTCCGGGTTCATTTGAATTTGATTGTACCCGGAGTAGGCATCGAGAAAACTAAGGATCTCGTGGCCGGCCGTGGCGTCGATCGCGGCGTCGATCATGCGATCGATGTTAGGCAGTGGAAAGGAATATTTGGGACATGCCTTGTTTAAATCCTTATAATCTACACACATCCTAAGTTTGTTCCCTTTTTTAAGAACTACGACTACATTGGCTAACCATCCGGGATACTTTACTTCCCAAATGGACCCTATTTTGAGAAGTTTAGTTACCTCGTCCTTTATGAATGTGTGCTTTACCTCGGAATAGGGCCTTCTCTTTTGCTTCACCGGTCTGAACTGTGGGTTCAGGCTTAGTCGATGTGTCGTTATCTCCCATGGGATCCCTGTCTTGTCTAAGTGGCACAAAGCAAAAAAATCTATGTTATCAATAAGAAATTGAATAAGCTTTTTCCCAAGTTCAAGTGTTAACCCCGTTCCCAGGTATACCTTTCGCTCGGGCAGATACTCGATCAATATAACCTATTCCATCTCTTCGACCACTGATTTGGTGGCACCGGAATCTTCGGGAACAAAAAAAGTTCGAGGGGTCAAAAAATCTTCCTCTTCATCTTCAATTTCCTGCTTCTCCGATTCGGTTGAGGCTGGTAGCGGTGAATGCTATTTGTCTTCCTGTTTACCCTTGATGTCTGATCCTTCAGATGTTGATAGCGCCAAAGTCGGTATTATCTCATCGACCGTGAACATTTCTTTTTCAGCATGCTACTCCCCGTACACTGTTTTTACCCCGTCCGACGTCAAGAATTTCATCATTTGGTGGAGAGTCGAAGGGACTGCCCTCATGTTGTAGATCCAAGGCTTCCCGAGTAGGGCGTTGTACCTCATGTCGCCCTTGATCACGTGAAACTTGGTAGTTTGGATAGTTCCATCCACGTTCACCGGTAGGATAATCTCTCCTCTAGTTGTTTCACTGGCCATATTAAAAGCGTTCAAGACCTGAGTTGCGGGCACGATCTGATCTTGTAGGCCGAGTTTCTCCACGACCCTCGATCGGATGATATTTGCTAAGCTACTTGTATCCACTAAAACACGCTTAACTTGAACTTTATTTAATAAGATAGAGATTACCAGAGCGTCGTTGTGAGGCTGAGAAATTCCTTCTACCTTCTCGTCGTTGACTGATACGGTGCCTTCTAGCACATAGTCTCGGGTCCATTTCTCCCTAGTAATTGATACCTTATTGCGTTTGAACATGGGCCCTTGTGGAATATCGACCCCTACGACGATCATATGAATTACATGGTGTGGCTTCTGCTGCTCAATTTTCTTGTTGGCGCCCTTTCCTTGAAATGATCTTGGCTCGATCACTTAGGAATTCTCGAAGGTGGCCCTCATTGAATAAAAAGGCTACCTCCTCACTCAATTGCCTGCAATCCTCAATCTTGTGACCATGCATGCCATGATATTTACACATCAAATTGGGGTTCCTTTGGGAAGGATCGGTTTGTATGGGCCTAGGCCATCTGGGGTCTTTGATTCTTCCAATTGCCGATACAATGCTTGAGGCATTGACACTAAAATTATACTCCAACAATCGAGGTGCCTCTGTGGGATCGGCGTACTTATCAAAACCATTTTTTCTCATGAGTGCCCGAGAATTCTGTCCTCGATCGCTTCTCCGATTGTTCCGGGCAGAATTCTATCCTAAACTACTGTTCCTACGATCCGAGGTGTACAATTTATATATGTCTTTGTTCGATTTTGGCTCTCTATCGATGTCCTTCTGATTTTTAGCAGCTGACCTGTTTGGGTGCACTGAACCGGAAGGAGCTCCTAATTGGTCATCCTTGACCCTGATCTACGATTGGTACCGATTATGTACATCTGCCCAAGTTACAGCCGGATATTCGATCAAATTTTGCTTCAGCTGAAGTGATGCTATCAAACTTAGTTCATTCAATCCCTAGGTGAAATCTTGAACGGCCCAATCATCCATGACCGGTGGTTACTCTATGCGTTCTATTTGAAATTGGGATACAAACTCCCTTAGCATTTCATTATCCTTCTGCCTTACTTTGAAAAGGTCTGATTTCCTTGTCGCAACCTTTATGGCTCTGGCATGTGCCTTTACGAAAGAGTCTGCCAATATTGCAAATGAGTTGATGGAATTTAGTAGTAGATTGTGGTACCAAATCATCGCTCCCTTCGATAGGGTTTCCCCTAACTTCTTCAATAAACCAGATTCGATCTCGTCATCTTCTAAATTGTTACACTTGATGGCGCATGTGTAAGAGGTGACATGCTCGTTGGGATCTGTGGTCCCGTTGTATTTAGGTATGTCCGACATACAAAAATTCTTTGGAATGGGTTTCAGAGCCGCATTCGAAGGGAACGACTTTTGTACAAATTTCTTGGAATCCATCCCTTTCAAGATTGGTGGTGCCCCTGGTATCTGATCAACTCGGGAGTATTTTTTCACTTATTTATCATTAGCTTCGATTTTCTTCTCTCCTAACTCAGTTCTCTTAGTGAGCTCCTCGAGAATTTTCATTATTGTATGATCAGTCCCTGATTCGTTACCATTCGACCTCTCTGGCACAAGCTCAGTACGACAAGTGATTTCTGGCTTGACCCCTTTCGGAGTTCTATGTTGATTCTAGCTGAGCATAGCGGCTTGCTGAGTATATAGCATCTCGAATATCACTTGGAGACTAAATCCTCCGTGTCCTCTACCCTATGTACCTTATCCACCAGATGGCCTTCTCTGCGTACACTCCCTTCGGGGTCTGCGCCTAGGTTTGCACTTATAGCAACGTACAAACTGACATCGACTGGATTGATAACCGGTGCTTCCCTGAGATTATCCTGTGGCACCTCAGCTCTTGGAGCAATTACATTGTCATTTTCCACGTGAAACCCGAGACCATCGTCACCATGTGTGTGTGAGTTTTGTGAGTTTGACATGTTTTAACCCGAGAGAAAAGATAGTTGATAAGAACAAACGTAAAATAATGTGTGTTATCGGAATCAGCACCAAACAATCACTATTATCCTTAGTCCCACGGTGGGTGCCAAACTATTTACCCTCAAATCGGATAACAATTAAACTTATATTGTGGTTTTAAGGATATGTGATTTCGTCCAATACCAATTGATAAGCAAGAAAATAACGAATAGATTAGAGAATAAAATCAGTCAAACCACTATGATAGCTAGGTCTCGACCTCGACTTAGGATAGTCTCGAGGTGGGATAGTATGAATAGTAAATGATAAAGCAACTCTGATGAACAGTAAGTGAAATAGCAGGAAAATAATGAGTGTATATATTCTTCTCAGTGAACAATGATGATCCTTACAAATTAATAGGATCCCTCTTTATCTAATAGAGGAGTCCTAAATAAGGTATACTTCTAATTATAGTAGGAAACCATATTAATATCTGATTAACCGCCGCATATTGATCTGTTCCGAGATTCACCCCACGATCCTCGACCAATCGTGGATATCTCGCATTTTCCAATATCAAGCTATACCGATGTCACTCGAAGTCTGTCTCTTTTTGGCAGCAATTGATGTCGACCTCGGTCCAGACTCGACGTCCTAGATCTTTGACGCGACATTCCTATCTCGGCCAAAGAATGAAATCGGGTAGCCCGATTTCTACCGTATACACTATTCATACGTGTCATCATATTTTGCTCCTTATTTGGATATGCCCCGTGGTTCTCTTGATATTCCTGTTCATATATCAATACTTGTTGATGATTCTATTATGGTGGATCATGTATATTGGTCTTTTGTGGTTACTATTGAGGGTTATGAGACTAGAGTTGATATCTTGTTGCTTAATATGGTGGATCTCAATGTGATTCTAGGGATTGATTGGTTATCTCTGTATCATGCTATTCTTCGTTGTTACGCCAAGACTGTGATTTTGGCTATGCCGGGGTTACGAAGGTGGGATGGATAGGTTCTCTTCGTCACACTCGTAGTAGAGTGATGTCTTTTCTAAAGGCTCAATGGATGGTTGAGAAGGGTGTTTAGCGTATCTAGGATTTGTTAGAGATGTTAGTATTGATACGCATATTATTGATTTAGGCCCAGTAGTGAGGTAGTTTTCAAATGTATTTCATGCAGACCTACCAGGAATGCCACCCGTTAGGGATATTGACATTGGTATTGATTTGGTGCCTGGATCCAGCTTGGTTGAAGGAGATGTTGTAGGAGTTGTTGAACAAGGGGTTCATTAGGCCGAGTGTTTCACCTTTCGGGTGCGCCAGTGTTATTTGTGAAGAAGAAGGACGGCTCTATCAAGAACAAGTATTGATTATAGGCAATTGAACAAGGCTACTATCAAGAACAAGTATCCATTGTTTCTCATTGATGATTTGTTTGATCCTTTTCAGGGTGCCAGGGTGTTCTTGAAGATTGACTTGAGATTTGGTTATCACCAGTTGAAGATTAGAGCTTAAGAGATTGCTAAGACGATTTTCAGGACTCGATATGAGCATTATGAGTTGTTGATGATGTCTTTTGGTTTGACTAATGCCTTAGCATCTTTCATGCATTTAATGAACAATTTGTTCCAGCCTTATGTGGATTTATTTGTTATTATGTTCATTGATACTATCTTAGTGTATTCCCATAGTAAAGAGGAGCACGAGCAGCATTTGAGGATTGTGCTCCAGATTTTTGAGAGAAGAATTTGTATGATAAGTTCTCCAAGTGTGAGTTTTTGTTGTATTCGTTTCCAATCTTGGGCTGCGTGGTTTCTAGTGATGTGATCAAGGTTTACTCGAAGAAGATTAAGGAGTTGAGAGTTGTCTTAGACCTTCTACCGTTATATAGATCAGGAGTTTCTTAGGATTGGATGGTTAATATCGTCGCTTTATGGAAGGAGCTTCTTTCAGGCGGTCTGATGAGTATGAGGAGAGCTTTCAGACGCTCAAGACTTCTTTGACTAAAGCTCAAGTTTTGGTATTGCCTTCATGATTGAGGATATATACTGTCTATTATGATGCCTTGCATGTTCGCCTTGGGTATGTTTCGATGCAGGACGGTTGGGTGATTACTTATGCTTCGTGTCAGTTGAAGCACCATAAGAAGAACTACCCGTTGCATGATTTGGAGTTAGCAGTGATTGTTTATGCGCTCAAGATTTAGAGTCACTACTTGTATGGTATGTCTTGTGAGGTTTTCACTAATCATCGGAGTCTTTAGCATCTATTCAAGCAAAATGATTTGAAATTTGTGGCAGCGGAGGTGGTTGAAGTTGTTAAAGCATTATGCTATCACTATTTTGTATCATCCAAGGAAGGCTAATGTGGTAGTGGATGCCTTGAGTAGAAATGTGGAGAGTATGGGTAGTTTGGCATTTATTCCAACTATGGAGAGGCCTTCGGCTATGGATGTTCAGGCTTTGAATAATAGATTGGTAAGATTGTATTTTTCTGAGCCTAGCAGCGCTCTTGCTTGTGCTGTTGCGCATTCGTCCTTGTTTGAGTGCATTAAGGCTCGCCAGTACGATGACCCTTATTTGCTTATCCTTTAGGACAAAGTGTTATGAGGTGGTGCTAAGGAAATGGCTATTTATGATGATGGTGTTTTGCGACATCTGGGTCAAATCTATATTCCTAATATGGATGGTTTGAGGGAGTTGATCATTAAGGAGTCTCATAGTTTTCGATATTCTATTTATCAAGGTTCTACAAAGATGTATACTGACTTGAAACAGCATTATTGGTAGCGGATGATGAGGAAGGACATTGTTGAGGATGTTTTGTGGTGTTTGAATTGTCAGCATGTAAAGTATAAGTATCAGACAACATGTGGTTTGCTTCAAACGTTAGATATACAAGAGTGGAAGTGGGAGCGCAACATTATAGACTTTGTGGTAGGATTGCCATGGACTTTGAGGGGATTCGACGGTGTTTGGGACATTGTGGATAGGTTGACCAAGTTTGTGCATTTCATTCCAATCATGACTTCTTACACTTCAGAGAAGTTGACTCAGATCTACATCAGAGAGATTGTCCATTTTCATGGTGTGCCTGTTTCTATCATCTTGGATTGTGGTACTCAGTTTACATCACACTTTTAGAGATCTGTTCAATATGAGTTACGCAGGTTGAGCTGAATATTGCATATCACCCACAGACGGATGGACAGTGTAAGTGGATCATTCATATCCTTTAGGATATGTTAAGAGTCTAAATTATTGATTTAGAGGGTAGTGAGATCAATTTCTACCCCTAGGGGAGTTTGCCTACGATAATAACTACCAATCTAGTATCTAGACGGCTCCATATGAGACATTATATGGGAGGCAATGTCATTCTCTGGTTGGTTGGTTTGAGCTTGGTATTCTATGTTATTGGAAAAAAATTTGATTTCTGGATCTTTGGAGAAGGTGACGTTGATCCATGAGCGACTTTATGCAGCGTAGTTAAGGCAGAAAAGTTATGTTCACAGGAAGGTTTGTGATGTGGCTTTCGTGAAGGGTGAAAAGGTTCTACTTAGAGTTTCATCTATGAAGGGCGTGATGAGATTTGGGAATAATGGAAATTTGATCCCTTGGTATATTGGTCCATTTGATGTTTTGGAGAGACTTTGTGAGGTGGCTTATAGACTTTCCTTGCCACCCAGCTTGTCGAGAGTTCATCCGGTATTTCATGTTTCTATACTTTGGAAGTATCATGAACATCAGTCACGTGTGTTGGATTTCAGTTCTGTACAGTTGGATGAGAATTTGGCTTATGAAGAAGAGGCGGTGGCCATTTTAGACAGGCAGTGTTGGAAGCATAGGTTGAAGGATATTACATCAGTGAAGGATCAGTGGACAGGTCATCCTATCAAGGAAGCGACTTGAGAGATCGAGCATCATACGCGGAGAATATATCCTTATGTTTTTGGCATTCCAGGTATGATTCTAAACCCATTCGAGAACAAATTTTGTTTAAAAGGGGGAGAATATAACAACCCGGCTTGTCATTTTGTGTATTTTAGCCCTATTCCCCTATTTAGTGCTTCCTCTGTGTATGTTTGTGGTTTTGTGACTTGCAGGGTTGGATAGTTTGGCTTTGGTAAGGTTTGAGAAGGATTTGGGATACTTAGTCTCATATTGGAAGCTTAAGTTGCTAAAATTGACCAAGGTTTGACTTTTGAGTAGACGGTCTCGGATTGGTTATTTGATGGTTCCAATAGGTTTTTATGGTTATTTTGGACTTAGGCATATGTTTGGATTTGTATTTGGAGGTTCCTAGGAGGTTTTGGCTCTATTTGCTGAAAGTTGGAAATTTGGGAGTTTGGAGAGTTCATAAGTTTAACGAGGAGTTGACTTTGGTGTTATCGAATTGGGGTTGGTGTTTCGGGACTTGGGATTGATTAATTCAGTTGATTGGAACATGTATGCAAAATTTGGATTGAAACCGGAATGTTTAGGTGTGATTCGTACGTGTTTGTTAAAGTTTGGAAGTTTAGAGATGGATTATGTTATCGATTCTTGGTTTTGATGTTAGTTGTGGTGTTTTGAGCATTTGGATAAGTTTTAATTAGGTATATGCACTTGTTGGAATCATTAGAAAAGGTCCCAAGAATGGTTTTAGATCATTTCCATGTATTTTGGAGCAGCAGATTATGCTAGTGCCTGATGTTCATCGCGTTCGCAATGGGTGTCTCGTGTTCACGATGAAGGATTTGGATTTAGGTTTTTTCCTTCACATTCTCCTATTAGGAATTACGTGTACGGGTTATTGAGGGCTGGTAATCTTCGTGTTCACGCATGAGGGTCCGGGTTCAGGAAGGATGAGCAAAGGCTGGGTGAAGAACCTTTGTGTTTGCGAGGGTTTGTCCGCTTTTGTGAAGGGGCGAGACAGGTGGCCTTCGCATTCGTGGTGCTCCTATCACATTCGTGAAGGATGAATTTGGGTTGTGGGAATTCTGTGCTTCTCAAATGCGAGGCTTGGGCCGCGTTCGCGAAAGGTAGTGCTGGACAGACTATTTTAAGTTGGAAGTTCAGGATTTTACCCATTATTTCATATTTTGAACCCTTGACTTCGAGATGTGTAGATTTTGAAGATCAAATTCACCACTACATTGGAGAAAGGAATTTTCACTTGGATTTGGCTTTATATCTTGATTTTTCCATTGAATTATACACCTAAAACTTAGAATTTTATGGTGAAAATTGGGGTTTTTGTCTACAACTTAAAAGGGTGAATTTTGGGGATTTGAGGGCCGAGTTGGACTTGGTTTTTGAATCTAACCACATATTTGGACTCATAGGGGTTATGGGTAGTCGAAATATACCCCTTGACTTGGGTTTGGACCATTGGGTCTAGGTTGCCTTTTGGGATTTGATTAAAGATTGGTACTTTATTGTTTGGAGTTGATTTCTAGTGCATTATTTGACGTTATTGAGTTGTGTTTGACTAAATTCGAAGCATTTGGAGTTTGATTTGAAAGAAAAAGCTATTGTGGAAGGTAGAAATTGTTACTAGGTTGAGGAAAGTCTCTTGTCTATTTTTGTATGAGGAATTCTCCCCATAGGTGATTTGCTTGCTATTTGCTACATGATATAGGTGCTTCATATATGCAAGGTGACGAGCGTATATGTGTGTCTAGGTTTTGACCATAGACGGTTAGAGTTTGGCTTATATTATGCCTTGTTGAGAGTTTATGAATTGTTATACACGTTTGATTCATTCTTTGTCTATGTGATAAATCCTAATAGTTCTTAGAGCCTATGCTATAATTGTGACATGTTGATTTGAGTTAGACGAACTGCTTTTACCGTGTTGATCTTTCTATAACCATGTTCATGCAATTTCTTATTTGACTTATGGTTTGAGATTATTGGCTCTTGTTGCTCATATTTGATATCATGATCGGACTTTAGAATAATAAACAAACATGTTGAACTGTTATGGAAAGTTGAATTACAAGATTAGTCACATCTATATCTTATTGATGCTAATGTTCTTATGCATTTTATTATTAAGTCTTGGTGAACCTTTATTACATCATCTCATAAGCATTTATATGAGTTGGAGAGTTGGATATTGAGGAAAGTTGAGGATTTTGGCACTATTATTGACTTCAGTATTATTAGTGGATCGAGTTACATACCATAACAATGCTTGGATATGGATCCTTCCCTCTGGAGTCAGGTGATTACCCATGTTATATTGGGCCCTGTGACCGCAGGCACCCATATTGGTGCTAGTTTGGACACTTGGCTAATGTCGGGTATATGCAGTGGTACTGTGAGGTGTTGAGGTTTGGTCATGAGCATGCATATGAATTTTAGAGTCATGTATTAGCTTTTATTCTTACGTATTGTTTGGCTTATACTAATTTTGAATAAATTGAGATATTGACTTGTTTTGTATTTCCTTGCCTGAAAATCATGTCTAAATATCGGTTGCTACTACGCTCTTTCCTTGTATCCATTTGATGATATCACACCTTAGCAATTGTTCTATTTTATGCTCTTAGTTTCTTATTAAACTAGTAAGTGTTAGTGTCGACCCCTCGTCACTACTTCTTTGAGGCTAGACTTGATACTTGTTGAGTACTGTAGTTTTGTAGTCATACTACTCTTCTGCACACTTTTGTGCAGATTCTAGGGCTGGAACCATTCATACCTATCCTGACACATAGAGGCTTGCTTTGGAGAATTCATGGTGAGCTGCCTTATTGTCTGATTCGCAGCACATGGAGCCCCCATCCCTTGATTCTGTTTCTCTCTTTTGTTTCTTTCAGACAGAAAATGCTATATTGTTAGACACAATTTGCTCTTATTTTTAGATGCTCATGATAGTTGCGACATCGGTTTTTGGGCATTGCTAGATAGTTGTGGTGGTGCATAGACCCTATGTCAGATATTTATTATTTTGATATTGGTTTTGAGACTATTCTCGCTCTTATATTTATATCAAATCTTGTTAAGTAACTTAACAATTGGCTTTGTTATTTCTATTGGGTGTTGGCTTGCCTAGCATGCAGGTTAGGTGCCATCACGACCGTTGGTGGGATTTTGGGTCATGGTACTTGTGTCGTTATAATTTATAGTTTTGATACTATAATTGATCTCATGATGTTGGATGCAATGGATTTTGTGGTTATTCTTGGTATGGACCGGTTAGATTGTCATGTCAAGATTGTGACTTTAGCTATGTCAGGGTTGCCTAGACTAGAGTGGAGAGCGACCTTTGGCCATTCCACGAGTAGGGTGATTTCTTTTTTCAAGGATCGGGACATAGTTGAGAAGGGGTGTTTAGCATATCTGGCTTACATTTGAGATTTTAGTACGAAGGTTCTTTCTAGGGGTTCCTTACCTGTTGTAAGGGAGTTTCCGGAGGTATTTCCAGCGGATTTGCTTTGCATGCCACCCAATAGGGCTATTGATCTCAACATTGATTAGGTTCGGGGCACTCAGCCTATTTATATTCCACCATACTGTATGGCATCAACAGAGTGAAAGGATTTGAAGGAGCAGCTGCAAGATTTGCTTGATAAGGGATTCATTAGACCGAGTGCTTCTCCTTAGGGTGTGCTAGCATTGTTTATAAAAAAACATGATTCTATGAGGATGTGCATTGATTATCGGCAGTTGAACAATTGTACTGTCAAGACAGCTTCACGGTTCCAAGGTGTTTTCCAAGATTGATTTAAGATCTGGCTAGCATCAGGTAAGTTAGGTCTTGGGATATCCTTAATACAACTTTTAAGACTCCTTATGCTCATGATAAGTTCTTGGTGATGTCATTTGATTTGACTAATGCTCCAGCAGCTTTCATGAATTTTATGAATCGTGTGTTCAAGCCTTAGTTGGATTCCTTTTTGATTTTGTTAATTGATGATATTCTAATTTACTCTCGTAGTAGGGAGGAACATGAGAAGCACTTGGGAGTAGTACTTCAGACTTTGAAGGATCATTAACTTTATGCTAACTTCTTGAATTTTGAGTTCTGATTTGATTCAGTTTCATATGTTGAGTCTAGTGATGGTATCAAAGTTTATCCTAAGAAGATTAAGGCGTTTAGAATTGGCATAGACCTACCTCAACTACAAAGATTGGTGTTTTTGGGCCTGGTAGGCTACTATCGCTGTTTTATTGAGGGATTTTCATCTATTGTAGCTCCCTTGACCAAGTTGACTCAGAAGGGTGTGTCTTTTAGATGGTCCGATGAGTGTTAGGAGAGCTATAGGGAGCTTAAGGTTTCTTTGACTACAGCTCCAGCGTTGGTGTTGATCACAGGTTTAGGGCCTTATACCAGTTATTGTGATGCTTCTCTCATTGGGCTTAACACGATGTTGAAGTAGGATGGTAGAGTGACTGCCTACGCATCTCCTCAATTGAAGCCTTATGAGAAGAATTACCTAGTTCGTGACTTAGAGTTGGCAGCTATTGTGCATGTGCTCAAGATTTGGAGGCACTACTTGTACGGTGTGTCATGTGAGGTTTATACCGATCACTACAATTTTCAGCACTTGTTCAAGCAGAACGATTTGAATTTAAGGCAGCAAAGGTGGTTAGAGTTGTTGAAACACTATGATATCACTATCTTGTATATTCCGAGTAAGGCAAATATGGTAGCTAATTCCTCGAGTACAAAGGCGGAGAGTACGGGTGGTTTGGCATTTATCCCAGCCGAGGAGAGGTTATTGGTTATGAATGTTCTTCTTTGGATAACAAATTTATAAGATTGGATATTTCTTAGCTTAGTAATGTTCTTACTTGCGTTTTTGGTGAATTCGTCCGTGTTGGAGCTTATCAAGGCTCGCCAGTTTGATGATCTGCATTTGTTTCTGTCAAAGGACACGTTGCGAAAAGGTGGCACTTAGAAGGTTGTTATTGGAGATAATGGTGTTATGCAGATTCAGGATCAGATTTGTACTTAATGTTGATGGTTTGAGGGATTTGATTCTAAGGAGGCTTATAGTTTGCATTATTCTATTCATCCAGATGAAACGATGATGTACCGTGACTTGAAGCAGCATTACTAGTGGCAGAAGATGAAGAAGGACATTGTCCGGCATGTTTGACGAAGTTGGGGTTGCCAAGGGGTAAAGTATGAATATCAGAAACCAAGTGGTTTGACTCTATACCTGAGTGGAAGTGAGAGTGCATTACTATGGACTTTATGGTAGGATTGCCACAGACTCTGAGGAAGTATGATACTACTTGGGTCATTGTGGAAGGATTGACCAAATATGCACATTTCATTCCAGTGACATTTCTATGATTTATGACCGTGGCACTCAGTTTACATCACACTTTTGGAGATTTGTTCAACGACAGTTGGGCACATAAGTAGAGTTGAGCATTGCATTTCACCCGCAGATAGATAGCCGGTCTGAGTGATTTATTGAAAATTTTGGGTGTATGGTGAGAGCCTGTGTTATTGACTTTGGAGGACATTGGGATCACTTTCTACCATTGGCAGAGTTTGTCTACAACAACTAACAGTACAACATTCAGATGGCACCGTATGAGGCTTTATATGGTAGGTGGTGTTGTTCTCCTATTGGTTGGTTTGATCTTGGTGAGGCTAGTATATTGGGTACGAATATGGTTTACGATGCCTTAAATAAGGTGAAGTTTATTCAGGATCGTCTTCGGACAATGCAGAGCAGGTAGAAGAGTTATGTAGACAAGAAGGTCCGTGACGTGGCTTTTATGGAGGGTAAGCCCCAGCTTTATTGACCCGTTTAAGATCTTAGAGAGAGTTGGGGAGGTTGCTTATACGAATGCATTGCCTCCCAGCCTAGCAGGGGAACATTTGGTATTTCATCTTTCTATGCTTCAGAAGTATCATGAAGATAAGTCGCATGTTCTAGACTTCCTCATGGTGCAGCTTTATGAGAATCTAAATAATGAAGAAAAATCGATAGCTATTATAGATTGGCAAGTTCGAAAATTTAGATCTAAGGAAATTCCTTCCTTGAAAGTACTTTGGAAAGGGAACCCGAATGAGGAGGCTTCTTGGGAGACTGAGTCTAATATGAGAATTAGATGTCTGCATCTCTTTTCCAGTTCAGGTACATTTCTTTGTCTATTCAAGGACGAATATATTTTTTAGAGGGGGAGAATGTAACGACTCAATAGGTCATTCTGAGTTCGAGCATTCTGTTTTGCAATTTGAGACCTTGAATTGCCTTATTTGATGATTTATGACTTGTGTGCATGGTTAATTTTGGTTTCCGGAGAGTTTAGATGTATTTTGATAGAGAAATTTTGATTTTATAGATTTTATATTATTGGAGTTGGCCATGGTTAACATTCTTGAAAATGATCTCGGATCGGTGTTTTGATAATTTTGATAGGTTCATATGATGATCTTGGACTTGTATTTATATTTCGTTTGGGCCTCGGGTGATACGAGGTCGTTTCAGCGTTTATTCTTGAAAGTTGGAAATTTGAGTTAAGAACAGTTGAAAATCTTTTAGCTTGTTGCTTGAATTTTGACTTTTAATGTTATTTTGAGTTTATGAGCGAGTTCGTGTAAGGTTAATATACTTGTTTGAATGTTTGGAGTGGAGCCCGAGGGGCTTTGGTGAGTTTCAGTTTGATTTTGGTTGAGTTCTGGTTCTTTTGTCTACTGCTAATTTGCTGGTGCTGCAGGTGTCACACATGCGATAGTCGGGGCATAGGTGCGAGCTATCCCCTACGAGGGATGGTCTACATCTGAGAGGAAGAGGAGGCTAGGTAGCAGGTGCACCTGCGGAGGAAAGGTGCACAAGTGTGGAGCCGCATCTGCGTCACATCTACGAAGGGGCTCTAGGCTATGAAGTGTCGTGCCTGCAAGCCAAGGATAGCAGATGTGAAGGTTGCTCCTGGAAAGGTTAGGTCGCTTCTGTGACATCTGCACCGGTATGGGCGTGCACTCCCCAGAGAGGGCGATGTCGTTTCACCAAAGGGTGGCTCACACCTGCGACATCTAAGGTTGGGAAAGGGTTAGGGCTTTGAGTTTTAGCTCATTTTCTTTCATTTTTGATATCCTAACTTCGAGTAGACGCAACCTTTGAAGAGGTTTTCATCCTAACTTCTAAGGTTAGCAATTTTAGTTTAGTTTTAATTTATTTCCATGATTCTTCATAGATTTTCACCCTTAAATCTATGATTTCAAAGAGTCAAAATAGGTTGGGTGGTAACTTAAGAGAGCTAATTTCAGAAATTTAGAACGTAATTTGAGGTTGGATCTCGAAACCAATCACATATTTTAACCCGGGGAAGGATGGCTAATCAGGATTTGGTCTTGATTTTGTATTTCGACCATGTAAGCCCAGGTTGACTTTCTGTTGACTTCTAAATTAGGTAAAGATTGAACCTTTTTTATACTAGGAGAGTTTATAAAGCTTGTTTTGACTTATTTAAGTATTCGTTGACTAGATTCGAGTTGTTTGGAGGCTTGTTCTAACGGGAAAGTGGTCATAGAGAGTTTGTTTGTTCCGAAAGAGGTAAGTATCGTGGTTAACCTTGACCTGGGGGAACTAGGATTTTATTGGGTCTGTTTGCTACTTGTTTTATGTGTTGGAGGGAGTGTATATGCAAGGTGATGAGTGTATATGCGTTGTCATGTGTTAAAGCATGCAGGAAGAACTAGTTTATTTCATGCCTTTACTTGTTTCATGCCTTTATTTGTTTCATACCTCTACTTACTTCATGCCTTTAATTGTTTCATACCTTATTCTCCTATGCTATGTTGGATAGTGTGACTACTTGATTGTTCATGTGTTAATGACTTGTTGGCGTCCTTATTGAGATGTATGTGTGAGGCTAACTCTTTGATATTGGATTGATACTTCACCTTGTTCGTGTTCATCTTTTCCTAAATAAATTATGCTTATCTATTCTCTTTAATATTATATTTTGAGCTTTATTATGTTTGGTTGGTTGTTGGATGTTCCCATGTAAATTGGTATGTTCAATCGTGTTGCCGCCGCAACATTGTTACGATAAAATCGGGTTGCTCGCCGCAACAATATGGCCATGCGATCGGGTTGCCACCGTGTAAGGCCCCATAAATTTTTGGCAAGTAATTTATGTTTTCGTGGTGCCAAGGTAGGCCAATGTGTTTGAAAATTGAAAAAAATGAGCCGCGTTCGGACTTTTTGCGTTGAAGAATGCACTAATGTTTTGATGGGAATTTTTGACAGAAGAAGGAAATTCTGCGGTCAAGTTCGCGACCGCATAACTATTTCACAAACCGCATAAGAATCGCAGAGTTGAACAGAAAAAGGGGCAAATTTTGAAAACTATTCTGCTGGCCGTATGATGATTCTGCTAGCCGCATGTCCATTCTGCTGGCCGCATAGCCATTATGTTGGCCACATATCTATTCTACTGGCCACATAATCGATTTTGCTGCCCACATATCTATTCTGCTGGCCACATATCAATTCTGCTACTACATAATTGCACCACATAACTGACTTCGGAGGTCATTTATGAAAATTTTCCTATCCGACCCTATTTTGATATAAGGACTTAGGGGGTCATTTTACAAGATAAAATATGATGTTTTAGAGAGTGGAGAGAGCTCTTCTAGAGATAGAAGGAAGGGCACCAACATCTTTATGCTTCAAATTCTTGCTCAAGCTTTGGAGATTCAAGGGAGAACTCAACAAGATCTCCATCTAATAGGTAAGGTTCTACTCCCTAGCCCTAAATTTTGGGATTTTGACTGAAAGTAGGAAATGCAAAATATGATTCTTGGGTATGAGAGTTGTTATTTATGCATGCATGTATCTATGAGGATGGTGGGGAGGTAATTGAGATAATATGAGTAAACTCTGGTATTGAATTGGTTGTGGGGCGAAGGATATCTTGTAGAAGAAACTTGTAGTCAAATTTGCACACCTAGTGTTCGATGAAATGCCTAAATGAGGTGAACCCACGAATATCTTCCTAATTATGGTTCAATTTTGTTTGTTTCTAAATTCATTGGGATTGCTATGATTTCCAAAACATTTTATTGATTTAAGGAAAGCTCAAAGCAAGGTGTGTTGGTTAAACTACTCTCTTAGAATTGAATTCAATGATATTCCCGTAAGTTTCAAGTATGGTTGGCTCAAGTTCCTAATTCCCATGTTCCGAGTGGTTCCCAATAAATTTGATTATCCCGAGTAAGCAAAGTGTCGAACGATGTATGTACTCAAAATGTGTTCCAATTACTCCTATCTCACCACGATCTCTTTCGGGAATGTGTTCGAGTATGGTTTATGTGTTAAAGCGTTATAACTTCAATTAATGTTTAAAATTAAAGTCCATTATGCATAACTTTGAAAGAATACTCAATGCATCTAAAATTCTTATATATGTATATATATATATATATACACACACACTTAAGGCCTTGATTTTGATTTCTCATATTGTTGATAATCTACAAAGATGCTTGAAAGTTAAAGAAGTGAGTTGGAGATATAAAGTGTGGCCACCGTGCCAAGAAAGAAAGTTATACTTGTTGCCAGTTGTGCCAATGAAATGAAATGATGTGAGAAAGGTTATGAAATGAGCCTTGATTCAACTGTTCCAAATTGACTTCGAAAATGGATTTGCCTAAAAGCTTATGTCCTCAAGTCGTGCCCAAATGTGGATGTTTCAACTAATGCTATGCTTTGTAAGTATTTCCTTTGTGTTTTGAGCTCTTGCATGTTCATGGGGAAATGTATTTCAAGAATAAATGGTGTGTTACTCATTTATGATCTTAACTTGCGCTTCGGTTGCTAATCATCTTGCTCCCATTGTTTGGAAAGGAAAATATTGTGTTTAAAGCCTTCATTACTAATGAACTTAAAGTTGTAATTTCCGGAATATTCTATATGTTGATGCTTATGATGATGATCCTTGAAAGTAAAGATATAAAAGCGTGGAATACAAAATACAGCCATCGTGTCATGAATAAAGAACCATATGTATGGCCAAGAGAGCCAATGAAATAAGGATGTTGTAAGTGGTGGAAAATACCAGTGAAGCTATATACGATGTGAAAGGTTAAGAGGTAAATGCAATTGTATTTCTGTTTCCCTTGTATGCAAATCAAAAATATTTTTGGGAGTATCGTTAGTCAGCAAGGAAGGGTAGGTGGAAACAACCTAACCCCGAAACTACACGTGCCGGTGTAGGAGTGATTGGAAGGGGGGAGGGTAAATCCCTGTATTGATGTGATGAAATTATTCCCCTTATTTTGGATGAGATTGATGTGATGAGATTATTCCACTTATCTGGGATGAAATGATTGTGAATGGAATGTGATGTCGACCCACACGACATTGTGGTGAGACGACCTAGCCGATCAGGCCGAGATCGGAAGCCATGTCGCTCACATGGTGGTGTTATGATTGTGATTGGATGTCTCCGGTATCGGGTCGAGATCGGACTCCGTGCTAAAACTATGGTGGTGTTGTTATTAGATGTCTCTGGTGTGACAGCTTAGATGATCGGTCCAGGATCGGACTTCGTGCTAAATTCATGGTGGTATATCCGTACTTAGATAGTGATTGTGATTGTGTTTGATGTCTTCGGATGAGACGGCTTAGCCGATCGGGCCGTAATCGGACTCCATGCTAAATTCACTATGGTATATAGGTACTAAAGATCTCCCAACCAAAAATAATATTATATTCATATTTTGATTATCATCTTCACAGTATTATTGTTTATCTTGAAAATGGTAATTACAATTATATTTGACTTTGTGGTTCTAAAAATACGTGATTTATTTTTATGCTAGTTGTTAAGCAATAGATGCTATGTGTCAGACTAGAAAGCAAAGTAAAAGCTTTAGGATAACGTGATACACAAACCGAGTGGCCGATAATCGGGACTGCGAGCTAGGTTATACGGGGCCTCGGGGTTGAGTTAAACGTTAGGCCGTGGATAGTCGACGGAGAACTAACAGTTCTAAGGGCCTCGATGTGGGCTCTTTATGATCAACAATGAGTAATAAATGAAGAACAAATAATGAAACACAATAAACGTAAGCAATTAATGTAAGTAATAAGATCAAAGGAGAATATGTTTCAGTTAGAGAGCAGAGAATGTTCTTGTTCTTGTATTCAATGTTGAATGCTATCTCTCTTACAAAAAGACAAGGATCCTCTCTATATATGATGGGAAATCCCAACATGGTACAGATGCATTTATTACAAAGATACGCGGCTGATACAACCATTTAATGCCTCGGTACGGGCTTGTACTAGCCTACTAGATTGGTCAACTTTAATCAAGTGCCATGGGAACTTCCCGTTTTGCCATCATAACCACCGATTTATTGTGACGACCCGACCCGTCGTCACGTGAGTTACCACTTCGTTTTCCCCGTTTTCAGCTTCTTTATGCTTCATTATACGTATCTCATGTGATCGAGTTGGTTCGGAGAGGTTTTGTTAGGAAATGAGACACTTAGTCTCTTTAAGGAAGGCTTGGTTTGGAAAAGTCAACCGGATGTTGACTTATGAGTTAGAGGGCTCGGATGAGATTTACGGTGATTCGGTTAGCTTCGGGGGATGATTTGTGACTTAGGACCGTGATCGGAAGTGATTTTGGAGGTCCGGTGTAGAATTAGGCTTGAATTGGCGAAGTTAGTATTTTGGCGAATTCCGGTTGATAGGTGAGATTTTGATTCGAGGGTCGGAATGGAATTCCGAGAGTTGCTGTAGCTTCTTTAGGTGATTTGGGATGTGTGTGCAAAATTTCAGGTCATTCGGAGGTGTTTTGGTCGGGTTTTTGATCAAATGCATGTTTCGGAAGTTTTTGAAGAACTTAGGCTTGAATCCAATGTAATTTGATAGTTTTGGTGTTGTTTGTGGTGTTTTGATGATTGCAGCAAGTTCGAATGATGTTTTAAGATGGATTGGAACTTTTGGTTGAGGTCCCTGGGGCCTCGGGGTGATTTCGGATGGCCATCGGGATGAATTTTGGACTTGTGTTATTGCTGAGTTTTGCTGGTTCTGGTATTTCCGCATCTGCGGAAATAGGACCGCAGATGCGGTCTCGCAGATGCGGGGAGGTGGATTGCAGGCGTGAGATTCTTCGAAAGTTGGTTTTTCGCAGATGCGGGCTTGGAGCCGCATCTACGGTGCCGCATATGCGACGTTGGAACCGCGGATGCGGATATTGGCCATTGGGGATTTTCCGCAGAAGCGGACGATTTTCCGCAGGAGCAGAATCCGCAGATGCGGAGTTTGACCGCAGAAGCGGTCCAGGCATTTAAGTGGAACTCCGCATAAGTGGAGGAACTCCGCACAAGCGGAGGAATTCCGCAGAAGCAGAAATTGCAGATGCGGTATATGATTCGCAGATGCGATAAGGTCTGGGCAGAAAGGGTTTTAAAACTTCATTTTGTTCCGCGAGCTAAGGTATTTTTCCACCATTTTTGAACATCCTTGAGAGCTTTTGGACGAGAATTGAAGGGGATTTCGACTGGGATTGATTGGAGGTGAGTTCTATGACCTAATTACATGATTTAATGGTAGAATCAACCTAGAAATTCATGAAAATTTATCAAAAAGGGGGAAGAACTAGGGCTTGAGTTTTGGTATTTCAAATTGGGTTATGATGGGTCATTTGAGCTCGGATTTTGGGAGTTCTTGATATGTATAAAATCGTGGCGAGATAAGGAATCCGTTGATGTGAAATTTTCTGAAATTCGAGAAGTGGGCCCGGGGCTCGGGTTTTGCAAATTTCGTGATTTTCGATGTTTTTCGATTCTTTTCGATTGGGTTATGTTCCTTTAGCCTATTGTGATGTATTCGTTGTGGTTTTGATCAAATTCAACGCGCGAGGAGGCCGATTTGAGAGGCAAGGGCAGAGTGAGGTAGGATTTTGGCCGGCTTGAGGTGAGTAATGATGGTAAATGATATCCTGAGGGTTTGGAACCCCGCATTTGCACAACGTAGTGCTATATTGAGGTGAAACACGCGCTTAATGATGAGCGCGGGGTTGTTTACTATGGGGGATTGTGACTTGGTCCGTCTCGATTGATATTTTACCGCGTATTTGACTGAGATGTAACTGTTATCAACATGATTTGGGCCTATTGCCATATTTTGGGCTTCACGCCGACTACTTGAATCCTTCGTGGATTTTTATCACTGTTTCCTCACTATTTTAATATACCACTTGAAGTCAGTCTTGTTGATTATACTGTTTTCCAAACTCCACTGTTGTTTGGGCTGAGCACTACTGTTTTATTGATGCCCGAGGGGCTTATGATGTTTTCTGGACTGAGTGAGGCTTTTCAGGCCTTGTGAGTGAGGTGAGGAGGCTTTCAGGCCTTGTGAGTGAGGTGAGGAGGCTTTCAGGCCTTGTGAGTGAGGTGAGGAGGCTTTCAGGCCTTGTGAGTGATGTGAGGAGGCTTTCAGGCCTTATGAGTGATGTGAGAAGGCTTTCAGGCCTTATGTTGATATAGCGCTTGGGCCGTAAGGGGCCCCTCCAGAGTCTGCACACCCGCAGTGAGCGCGGGTACCCATATGATCTGAGAGTGAGCCCGAGGGGCTGATGCTATGCTGAGTGACTGATACTGAGCCCGAGGGGCTGATACTGTTCTGAGCGACTGATACTGGGCCCGAGGGGCAGATTTCTACTCACTATTTACTTGTTGTTTTACCTGATTTACCTGTTTTATACGGAGATTTCATTTGTTTCTTTAGTGCTTTACTGCTTTAAGTGATTTACTATCTGATATAGAATCGCCTTGTGCACTTACGTGTTTTCATGCCTTCGGTTATTATTTATTATTATTACTCACTGGGTCGGAGTACTCACATTACTCCCTGCACCATGCGTGCAGATTCAGGCATAGCAGAGTCCGCACCTGAGCACTGATTCCTTCCAGACTAGGCAGCGAGTTGGAGTTACGAGGTATCTGTTGACGCCCGCAGCCCCTTGTCTCCCCTACCCTCTATCATTTATGTTTTCCTTGGACTATTGTATATGATTTCATACTTTGTAGACTTATAGAAAACTATGTAGTAGCTCATGACTTGTGACACCCCAATTTGGGCTGTGTCTGGATGGTTTCCCCATGTCATTATTGATGTTCCCGCATTTTTTTGGTTATCTTAAACATGTGTTAGAATTGTTAATGTTAATTAATTGCTTTAAAAGAGGTATTTGCAATGTTCTGGCTGGCCGTGTCTTCACGAGAGGCGCCATCATGACCGGGTTCGCGAGTTGGGGTCGTGACAAGTTGGTATCAGAGCCAGGTTACTAGGTCTCACGGGTCATGAGCCGGTTTAGTAGAGTCTCGTGGATCGGTACGGAGACGTCTGTACTTATCCTCGAGAAGCTGCAGAACCTTTAGGAAAACTGCACATTCTTGGAATTCTTGTCGTGCGAACTTGTTGATCCGAGTACTAAATTTATATTTATTCTATCCTCTCACAGATGGTGAGGACACGAGCTACCGGACGTGGCGGACGACCACCAGTACCACCCACTGAGGCTACTAGAGGCCGTGGACGTAGTCGTGGTCGTGGCAGAGGCAGAGCAGCAGGGGCAGCGCCTGTTGATCCACCAGTTGCCCCAGCTCCGGATCAGACTCCAGCAGTACCAGCTCAGGCACCGGCTGTGCCCATCGTGATTCCTGGCCTTCAGGAGAATTTGACTCAGATTTTGACAGTTTGCACTGGCCTGGCTCAGGTCGTTTCAGCCACCACAGCAGCAGCTACTTCGCAGGCTGGGGGAGGCAATCAAACCTCCGCTGCTCGCACACCTGAGCAGGTAGTGCAGGGATTACAGACTCTAGAGGCATCTCCAGCCCAGCCAGTTGCACCAGTGCAGGAGTTCAGGGTTCCAGCTATGCCCGAGGATGAGCAGCATCGTCTTGAGAGGTTTGGTAGACTCCAGCCTCCGACATTCAGTGGTGTTGAGGGCGAGGATGCCCAGGGTTTTCT